>NC_143014.1:149614553-149864553 GCF_055824585.1 Amblyomma mixtum | reverse complement strand
GCCCGAGACGAGGTGAGCTCTGTGGAATACCCCTATTAGTTTTTTTCTATTCTTTGTCTTGTTCGACCGACCGCGGCGGCCCAGTGGCTATGATGTTCGACATCTGAGCACGATATCGTGGGACTGAACCCCGGCTACGTGGACCACATTTCAGTGGGGGCGCAACGCAAAAGCGTCCGTGTGCTGTGCGATGTCGATGCGCCGTAAAACAAGTCAAAATCAATTCGGATCCCTCCAGTACGACGTTACCCACACCCCAGAGTCCAGCTATGGCACCTAAAATGCAGTGTCAATAAAAGCCTGCAATAATTAAAACATGCCACGAGTCTGCGTGTCCCTGCGCCGCGGTCGCCGTGGTCTCAGGTGCACTGAAGCAATGTTTTATTTCTGGAACTCTTTCCCAAACAGGGCTTTGCCTTTCTGTTGGCCTCGTGGGTCGTTTTGCTTTCCTTTTTGTTGGCTCTCGCGTACACAACAAGGCCGCCAGCTCTCATTTAGCGATTCACAAGCAGCCGTCAGCGCTTATCTCTCCGCCAAAGCAAACGCGGAGTCTTTCCTGGAAGAGCGCGCCCGATATACTGAGGCCGACTGAGTTTGCAAGGAGTGCGAGGGTAGTAATGCCATCTCCTTGACATCTTGGCGTTGTGCCAGTAAACGGCAGCGGCAGCGCTATTCCTCGGAGTGTTTGTCCGACCTGTTTACTTCAAGTAATGCGGACGCCAATTTTGAGCTGATTCTAAGAAGCGGTATACAAGCGAGGCGTAGAATGCTCAGTTTCAGGCGAATAAGTGTGGACATACCTGCAAGAGACCTAAGCGTTGCTCATGCGTTTAGTTTTCGTATGCGTGCTTCATTTCATCGTGTGCACTGATTCTTGAGCGCACAGCGCCTATTTTCTTTGAATTTTGGCATAAAGCTATTCACTGCATGTTTTCAGTGAAAGTAATGTGCTTCATTAATCGGAGGTTCTTAAATCTCATTAGGGGCGTGAAATTTCCCAAAAAGCAAGCCTCCTCCGTATGAATTGGTAAACAAAACTCCCATCCAGTGCTGGCTTAATACATCTACCATAGCCGTTCTAAGTGTACATAGCTGGGTGACATGAGAGCATGTGCTATTCATAGGGGCAGGTGCAGCAATGTATCGCTCCATGCGGTGGCTGGCCCCATAATTCATTCAAAGCTGCATGTAAAAGTATTAAAGTGAACTGGACCGTTACAATGCGCGCGGGCGTTTAAAAAATGGTAGGTCAGTTTATACAGTAACTACATGCGGGAATGTCGCAAAGTGCGTTTATATTAGCCCTTTTAATGCTCGAATTATGAAGGAATGAAATTAAAAAATCTTTATCTCCATATTTTGTTACATAATGCGCCATCATTTTTTGAAAGGCAATATAGAAAATTTGTTAGCGCCGCTAAAACTGATAAGTCGGCATGCCACTAATTAGCAACAATTTGCACTTATTCCATTTTTCGCAACAAATTTGAGTAGTGTGAGAGGAAAACTTGTAGGCCTCGAAACAACTCAAATCCCCAGGGACAGCATGCTCTGCTTCGTAAATGTTCTTATCGAACAAGTGTCTTTTTTTTTTCCCCCGCAAAAGTTCACAGAAAATGAGACATGAGGATTTGGTCATCAATGGCTGGAAGTCACTTATTCAACCCGCCGCGGTGGCTCAGTGGTTACGGCGCTCGGCTGCTGGCCCGAAAAACGCGGGTTCGATCCCGGCCGCGGCGGCTGAATTTCGATGGAGGCGAAGTTCTAGAGGCCCATGTACTGTGCGATGTCAGTGCACGTTAAAGAACCCCTGGTGGTCGAAATTTCCGTTGGCCTTCACTACGGCGTCCCTCATATCCTGAGTCGCTTTGGGACGTTAAACCCCAATAAACCAAACCAAGTCGCTTATTCGCGCCTTCATTTTCTTCGCACAACTACGGTGGCTATAGCACAACTGCGTCACAGTGACGCCAAACACTTTGATTGGAAAGCGCTGGCAACTGAGACCGTGTTGACATCAAACTTGAATGCAAGCTCCATGCTTTCAGTATTACCTAGAGGGAAAGCAGAGGGCGCTGCACTTCACCACGGAGAGGCGCAGGAGTGCCGGGGAGATGAGGTTTCGTATTTGGCTTGGCGATTGTTGTGCATGAAACGTGGATTCAGTCATAACGTACCGACTCTTCTCCCGGAAAACCTCGAAGAAATTCTGTCAAAGTTTCCATACCACCTTAAATCTATGCTAAATTGATTGAAGATGTGAAAAACGCACCATTGAAATAATTTCAACTCAGAGGTGGGCACCGCGGCGCAGCTGCCGATCTCGAGGCAGAATCCACGTTTTCAGCCCAACACTAGCCAAGCCAATTAAGATAGCTCGTCTTCCCGACATTCCCGCCCTGGTGAAAGGCTCTTTAATAAAGTCGCATAGAAGGAGGCACCAGCTTTTCCTCTAGATAATAATGAGCTCTGCGGTAACGAGTACATGACGCGCAAATGGTATGCCGAGAATTCGAGATACTGGACATTAAAAGGTTGGTTTACTTGTAATTAGCCGGATGCTTACTAAAATCTTTCTAGTTAATCTACCGTGATTACTGCATTATAATTTATAATGCAATGATTTTTTCATATCGTTTTTTTTTTTGCATAGCACTGTTCGACTAATTTCGAAACGCGACACGCATGGTTACTCGTGTCAGAATGCTGGCCAAGTATAACTACACATGATAGGAACACTAAAACCCGCGTGGCAAGTTCTGCTGGCTTGTTATACCAAATACTTTGTTCTTTGAGAAAAATTAATATGCAGGCTAACTACATTTAGTGTTCGTGCTATAATGTTATCGTCCGTAGCATTCCTTCATCACTGACGAAGATTTTCATTAGGCGTGTCCTCATATTTTGTTCGATCTGCTCAAATCTGCCGTGAACATGCAGCCGAGAGATTCCAAAGCATTCCGAAGCTGGAACGGTCTCTTCGTTTTCCTTCTGTGACAGCTCGAGTGTGTGAGCTGTCCTGAGACGACTAATATGCTTCATTGAGACGACGAATACTTCATTGAGACGACGAATGCTTCACTGAGATGACGAATGCTTCTCTGAGACGACGAATGCTTCACTGAGACCACGAATGCCTCAGCAGTACTCGCAACAGGCGCACCCTCTGTTCATGCATGAGCGTCCTCTTGCCTGCAAAGGAGTTAAAAAGCCTTGTTCGAAATGTGGTGTTGCTGACGCGAGGCGCACGCGCGAATACTGCGAGGCTGGGAGACGACAACGAGCCTTGGAACAAGAGAATTTTCGCAGCCAAGTCAGTTACGGTAGGCGTACTCGCTTTCGTCCCCATTGCGGATGGATGGTTGCGGTGCAGAATTTCCTTCTAGTAGTTCTTGTAGAAACCTCTGTCAACAGAGTATGCTCGATGGAATAAAACTGAGGGTTCTAATGCGCATCTGCGAAATGCTGGGCTGTGATCTGCGCCTACGTGCGTCTTCCATCCTCTGTTTTCTTGCAAGTGGCTGAAGGAAGAACATGGGGCCTGTTGATCAGTGTTAAGGAGGCTGCTATCACTGCCACGTGCAGGTAGGAGAGCTGAAAGAAATACAAGCGAAGGTAGGAGGAGGGGAAATGATTAGATGCGCGTGATCATGAACGAAGCAAAACAGTGAAAAGGAGTGGTCATGAAGCTGCTGCTTCGAGTGCTTTTCCTGTCCACGGGGACTAGCGTTTCCGCCAAAAAGCGCTATCGGGGGAAACCTTGAATGGGTCTTCTTATCCGGCGTTGTCTGCAACACCGTGAAGTGCCCTTTATCTTTGACCCTCACTGCGAGCTTTCATTTTTTTTCCTTTCCCAAGTCTCTCCTACAGCCAAAACACGGGTGTGTACTCGAATGCCTCGCACGCCGCGGTGGCTGAGTGGTTACAGCGTTCGGCTGTTGAGCTCTAGGCACGAGGGATCGAATTCCGGCCGCAGCGGCGGCGAAACGCAAAAAATAAAATTGCCTAAACTAGGCTATGGCTTAATTAAAACGTTTTGGCGGCAGCGGTCATTGGCCGCAGATCTCAAGCGGCGGCGGCGCCTGCTTCGCGCTGACTCTTCCTGCAGTGTCGTTGCTGCGGCGCAGGAGTTTAAGGTCTGGGAGAACGGACGAAAGGTTTAAAGCTGACTTATGCAATTTAGTCCGCAACGCAGCCATGACTGTAATTCGATTTATTGTGTTTTGGTTCCGCTTTTCTTTAGCTTTGCTAATAACCCTGACCGCAGGTTTTGTTCAAGCACATGGCGAATCTGACGCCGCGCCTTTGCTCTTTGCAGGTACGGCCGAAGGATAACGGTCTTGATCACCAGTCTCCTGATGCTCATTTTCGGCGTGATCACGGCCTTCAGCTGGTCACTGACAGTGTTCAACATTACTCGATTCGTCGCATCACTGGGTGTCGGAGGCATCCAGAGCACGACGGCCACGCTGTGTGAGTTTGTGCCCTTCTTTTCCTCAGAAGGGGTTGTATATTGAACGGCACTTGCCTTGGCCCCGTCCTATTTATGCCACACGAGCGAAAGTGTAGGCATCAGTGGACGTTTGCGCATGAACCAAACAAACATCGCGTTGGACATTATTAAGGGCTCTGTTGTAAGCGTTGGTGTGACCGCTTTCTCAGTAAATTACATCACCGTTCTCACAACTTACACTCAGCCACCACTGTTTCACTGCCGGGAGTGTTAATAAAAAATACATTTTTTTTTTTTTGAGGGTGGTGAAAGACCACGTTTCTGTGTATGCACGGGCGCTGCGCTGTGAAGAGGTGCATAATGACGGTACATGAATGCAGCCACTTCTTCCGTTTTCAATTAATATTTTTGTATTCGTGTTTCGCAGCTATCGCCTAAGGAAGGAGACAGAGAATAAGCAAGAGGGGTTGGTGAAGAAAGGCGGATAGCTTGTCCACTGCGAAGCGAAAACTTGAGCATGTAACGTGTCCGTCCACATCTCGGCCTGCCGAGCAGCAGATAGCGTAGCGCCATAAAGGGACCCCGTAAAGTGAACGCTAGCCTGTAACCAGTTAGCGCTGGTCCCGGAATAGCACCTTTTACTGCAAAATCGGTGAAACGTCCACAGGGGAGGGCTCTCACGCTGCATGATTGCATCACGAAGACCTTGAAGTCAGCAATGATGAGCTTGTAGAGCAGCCTGCTCGACGCGAGTTACCTTCCTCGCGTAGTAATGTATCAGAACTAGCTTTAGAGCCTAAATGTGACACCGGACATTCTTTAAAAGTAGCATAGCCCAACCAATGCCTTCGCTGTATTAGCGCTGTCGAAGTCAAAGGGTTTCTACCCCTGAAATTCTTTTAGCCTTATTATGATGATTTTACTTTTAAAGTGTGTCCTACCAACGAGCCCAGCATCAAGTTTTACTGAAGTACCTTTTATCATGGCGTCATTTATGACGCCTTCTGTCAGGTCGAACTCTTAGTAAATGCAAACGTCTTCACGGCCGCCGCGGTGGCCCAGTGGCTATGGTGCTCGGCTGCTGACCCGAAAGACGCGGGTTCGATCCCGGCCGCGGCGGCTAGAATTTCTTTGGAGGAGAAATTCTAGAGGCCCGTGTACTGTGCGATGTCAGTGCACGTTAAAGAACCCCAGGTGGTCGAAATTTCCGGAGCCCTCCACTACGGCGTCTCTCATAGCCTTAGTCGCTTTGGGACGTTAAACCCCACAAAAACCAAAAACCAAACGTCTTCACTGTCTATAAAAGCATGGAACGAAAAATGCATTGGTGTAGAGACTTCGAATTCGTTTTTTTTAATCAAATGGGCAATGCATGAAGTTGTCTTTAGTGTCCTTTAGGCGTATCCAGTGCGATATTTCGGAGCATGGTTACTGCGTAACCACTAGCGCCAGCTCCGGCACTCCCACGCGGCGACGCTGTACAATGTGCGCATGCACGCTTGAGCAACCGCGGCGGGAAACGGTAACGGTACGCGCGGTCTGTAAACTCTGTGGCAGCTGTTGTGCTACGCCATGTGCTTTAGTTTCGCAGGTGATGATGATTTAATTCTTTTTAAGTTTTGGTAATATTCGTAGAGAGGGAATAAATTTTCTTCGGCAAAGTTAGCCAAATAGAATCTTTTGTGCCATCTCATTGCAGTCCCACATTACAATAATAAAACAAAGAACCCGTGTAGTCGTACAGGCGTTTCACCAGGAAAATGCTAATGCAGCTAACACTGAAACGATCTGTTTTCAAGCGTTATTTCTCATTATTTGGACTAGATAATTTCTTGAAAGTTCATGGATGCGGCAAATCTAACTGTGAAAAACTAAAATGAAATACACCCGGTGTTACGGTACGTAAAGGTCGTAGATCAAGTTTAGCTTAATTTGGTTAGTATTGATTTTGTAATTACTCAAGCTGTGGCTAAAGGTACGTCGGACGAACCCAGTTCCTTTTTTTTTTTTTGCCGAGTACGTCTGGCGGATCTGACCAACGTGTTTTACAATGTCCGACCATTTGATGCTCATTCGGCGGTCTGCTCGATTTTGTTCTCGTTGCGCTCCTTTGGTTTTATGATCTACAAGGATAGTTATCTCTTTGGTTACCACGGGAAAAAGGACCGTCTTTTATATGTCTCAGACAAACATTTTTTTCTAGGAAAAGTGTGGTAGATAAAAGTATACAAAATGCATAAAAATGATTGAGATAGAATGCGCTTTCTAATGAAATTTATTTGAACGCAAATTCTGGTTTGAAATGTTGTGAAAAATCAATAAACACAACAAAAAATAAAAAAATGTTTGTGTTTATATATGACAATAACTTTCAAAACACTTTTGAAAAAAAAAATTCTAGAAATTAAAATACAATTGAAATTCTTTCTAAAACATGGCATTAAAATATTAAAATTATAACGTCAATAGTTTTCTAGATAGAAATTTTTTATTTATGCCTTTTGAAAAGGCTCATTTGAGAGTGTCCTTGATATGATTTTTGCAGTTCAACAAAAAAAAAATGGAAGTTTAATGTCATGTGCTAAACGAAAGCTTGGTAAGCGTGGTTTTAAAAAAATACAAATTGGAACTTATTTAATATGCGAAAAAAATTGAAAAAAGTATAAAAGCACAACAAAGTATAACTGCGATATAGCGATATATAGTATGCGATAAGTATAGCTACGATATAGCTGTGCGAGCGCCATTCCCGATGTTGACGGCTTGTTCGGAGCGCCCGACGCCGCACCCCCAACTTCAAGCGCGTCTCAAAAATTGCCGCTTTTTGGCAACAATATAAACTCAGCAGGAAATTTAAGTTCAATGTGTGAACAAAAAACCGAATGACTCAGCAAGTCCGTAGCGGTAATCCTGCTATTTCCGTGCCAGTACATGTGCTTTTCTACCATGTGCGAAGCGCTGCGATTGTTACATTACGCCATAACATAATCGTGTGCATTTCTTATCGCGGCTCCTTCGTGCACGTCAGTGGTTTTAGTCGCGATGAGTCGACGAGCTGCCGGATACGGCAAACGTACAATCTCCGTAAAAATAAATGTAAACAGCGCAGCGCCTACATGCTCCGCTTTTCAAATTTCTTTTCATCGCGCTTGTCCCTGAATGGCAAAAAAAAAAAAAAACTACGCTAAAGTCACCCATGATTGGATTATAGACCACCCTATTGTCTTTTTGTTACCATTCAAGTGCGGTAAAGCTCACCTTTGCCTCAGCGTAGGCCTCAAATAAACACGATATGCCTTTTCCCATGGCTGTGAGATAGAACCTAAAAAAAAATTAAGTGATGGACATCCTATTTGCTCTGTTTGCTGTGCTCGCTGCGCGCAACCTGGCGTATAAAGGCGGCGATATGTGTCATTTGTGGGAGTGTGGAGATGTAAGAATGTAAGAATGGGCGACCTTCTCTTTGGAGCTCCTCGTAAGTCGCGAAGGAAGAGCTCCATGTACGCGTAGCAAGCAGCATGAGCGGCAAACGTTGGACGTGACTTTAGCCACGGGTCTACAGCGACGTCCGCCGTACCTTGAATCGGAACCGACTGAGAACATCGGACGTTTCTTGAGGCACTTTGATTACTCAGTAGCGTGCGGGGAAATTAGACGCATTAGCAGATGAAGAAAATGAACAATCATTGATTACAATTGTAGACAGTACTAAGACCACAGTTTTTCATTCAGCTACAAGTCTTCCTTTTCAATGTATTTATGTATAGATGTATTATTATGCACTTAGTTATATGTATTTCAAGGACAACGTTAATGGAGGGATATGAGAGGGGCCTTTGTCCTGCAGTGGACGTAGTTAGGCTGATGATGATAATGAATTAAATTTCCAATAAACCACCAGACGGAAGTGTCATGCGGGCAATCTGGCGTGGAATTTGCTGAGGCCGCCAACACGATCCATGCTAAATTACTCCCCGCGCTGTCACGTATGAGCACATACTTTGAGCACCTTTAGGCTTTACATTATTCGGCCGCCGTGGTGACACAGTTGGTACTCGGCTGCTGACCCGAAAGACGTGGGTTCGATCCCGGCCGCGGTGGCCGCATTTCAATGGAGGCGAAACACTAGAGGCCCGTGTACTGTGCGATGTCAGTGCACGTTAAAAAACCCCGTGTGGACGAAATTATCCCGAACCCTCCACTACGGCGTCCCTCATAGACGAAGTCGCTTTGGGCGTTAAACCCCATAAACTAAGATTTATTTTAGCGCAGGTATGTTTTAGTAGTAGTCTCGTGGCGCTCATAATAAGCATTTTGTTAAGTCCAGTTCTCTCGATTTCGTAAATTCGAACACGAGGTAATTTTTTCGCTTCCCCTGCGCTTCTGCTGCTGGAAAGAGAATCCTAGTGCAGGTCGAGTTCCTTGTACGCATGAAACTTGATTTGGAAAATACCGAGCTCCGGATTATAAACGTATGTGCCGCCTAGGCACTTTTCGTAAATAAAAACTACTTCTCTCAGTGTCTAGCAGCGTAATAAAAAAAAAACTCGCGATAGCTCACAAGTTCATAGCAGTTATTGCAAAAGCGAAATCTGTCACTCATTTCACACGCGCATGCTCTGATCAGTTAAAGCACGTATAACATTATTCCGGTATAACCATAATTCATACCGAGATACCTCACCTCCCCAGTGATGCTTATTAAAGCACCTATAGCGACGACCGCGAGCTCAGTAGTGAGGCTGTACTCAGTCTGCTAAAACGTTTTACCCCTTATCCTATACTCACTGCGCTGGCGAAGGCTTAACAGAAGCACAGCAGCATGCAAAGAAAGGCCTCGTGGAAGTGCAAGTTTTAGTAAGGAACCTGCGGCAGCTGACCAGCTAGAGCATCTTGTCTTGGACGTCATCAGAGTGCTGGCCGCTGTTGATCTGAAGATTCTGAACTAACTTCCATGAAAGCAGTCGCTCTCGAAAACACATGCACGCTGAGTCACTCTCAGCGTCGCTGTCCCTTCGAATCCCGTGAAATGCGGCTCCTCAGACTAACCAAATGAGGAGTGCGCACACTGGGAGTCTCGCTGTGTTGGTGACGCTGGCGTCGACCGCTTTGCTCCTTTTCCGATGAAGACGCACGAAAGTATCGGGCGCGATGCTTCGGAAGCCAGCACTGTCCCTCACTTCTCTAACCAGCCGGCGGTTGGGCGCCTGCGCTTTTGCGTGGCAGTGTGCTGACACCGAAGTGAACGCTTCATCTGGCGACACAAAATCAAATAGTGGATGTTCTAAGCTATTCCAGCGTTAGAACGACGCTAAACTGACCGCCACTTTTGGCATTGTACGCCGGGCTTTCGCGATTTCTGAACTCACGAGAGCGAGGCTTATACGTTTCTTATACAAGTGAAACGTTTTATGAATTCGGCCCCTGATCTGCTGACTCCACACGCAACTTTCACTTCAATGCCAACAAACTTTGAGTATAGAGCACATAATCCGATACCCAGCCCTCACCGTTCAGGGTGGCGGGAAAGCTGCCATTGCGGTTCAGATTCGTGGTTATACGCTCCTCTGCGCTAGACTTGCGGAAGGCAGAATTCTCTTTTTATTATTATTCAGCAGCCCAAAGACCCAGCACCGAGGTGTTGCTAGGAGTGGAATTGGTGCTTCAGATCAGCATTTAGAAACCCTTAATCCGCCCAACACTTTCGCGTGGCAACGCTTCTAATGGTAGTCCCATATCAAGCCCAAACGCAGACACGTTTCTGAGACTCGGGGCCTTGAAGTGGCGCCGATGTACACTGTATAGCCTATCGATTGACGACTATCGAAGACAGCCACTGATACAAATAAGAGGGGTATTGTCCATAAGTGTCAATCAGCTAAAAGAAAAAAAAAGGCCCAGCTGTACACCCTTGCCGAACTGCATGTGCACTGCATGTGTCCAGTAGCAGTGAGCGACGCACAGTGGGCCAGTGAAGGCAGTGCTCCTGGCTTGCCTCTCGTATCGCCCGACCTTCTGCGGTGCTGGGCCGAAGAAGCGCGCCTCAGCACGGTGTCCGTTTGCGGCGCGTGCAGTCGTGGAGACGGTGCCCTCGCGCTACCGGCTGCTGTTTGGCGCCACGTACGGCGCGGGCTGGATCTGTGGCCAGCTAGGCCTGGTGGCTGTGGCGTGGTTCGTGCGCCGCTGGTTCACGCTGCAGCTGACCGTGTCGCTGCTCAGCCTGCCGTTGGTCCTCAACTGGTGGTGAGTGGTCGACGCTGAGGGAAATCCAGCAGCAGCGTTTTATTTGTTTATTTTTGTACTTAACCTTTGCTAGACATCGATGGCATTACATCACAATTCGTCAACAAATTCTTTCAAGCCATTTTTGTTTATACCTGAAAATAAAAACTGAATTCCAAGAATTTTGGGCTAACATAATTCACAAAACCAGAGCACTGAAGAGACTTGAACTTAATAAACGACCACATTTCAGTTACTGGTGTTAAACACTGTGTACTCCTAAGGAGCTTTTATACACCTTTCAAAAGGCCTCGAACAATCTAAACGCAAGGCTTTAGAATGCAATGGTGCCGATACCAGGCGGCCAGAAAAAAGTCTGTGTCACGTGCACATTTCGGCATCCCAGGGTATCCGTGCAACGATTACTTTTTGAAATCAGGGGTATGTGAAAGTGCAAGACAGACCTGACATGGAAGTCCAAAATAAATGGAAAGTAACATGAATTTAATTACGTAATATAAGGCTGTAGAAAAAAAAACTGGGAATTATGTCTGGCGGAAAAAAAAATAGAACAGGCTGGGTGATGAATGATTTAAAGCGTTTATCTTTACATGCTTCTCCTCACCGCTCTGCAAGATCGTGAAATCATGGTTACCTTTTATGGCAACGGACACTATGCGATGAAAACAAGCAGTGCATTACTAAGCCACTTTTCTGTGCATGAATTTGGCTCGGAAGGCAGCATAATACAAAAGCAATTGTGGAGTCTCTAAATGGCAACCACTATAAGCAGCATGTCCACATCTACTTGACCTCTTTCATGAGTCTACACTTCCAATAAATATCTGCCGGTGTCAATTTCTGTGCAATAGGACCTCGCTGTGCAATGTTCTTTTCGCAATTCTTAGTGAAGCAGCAAATAAAGTGGACACAACAACATATGCAGTTGCCGCTTTATTGTAGTTATTGGCCACTTTCCCTGGCGGCGTCGCACTATAGTGTAGTTTGTGCGTCCAGGCTTGGTTTTTACACTCGCCATGCGGTTTACACATATTGCGTCAACCGCTATTACTCGTTTCGAAAGAAGCAGTCAACTTACAACAGTCTTTAAGCGGATCGTTTTTGTAGAAGAGACGATGCTTGGAAAACATTAAAAAAAAAGAAAAAGAAACGAACGAATTCTGCATTCTGGAAATTTTCTGCCCGCAGCGCTAGCTACTTCTACCATTTAAGTATAGTTCTACTTTATGCCGCATACAGGAACTGCATTTTCGACACTTTCACTGCAATTCGATATTCGAAGGATGCCCCCTCCGCAGCCAACCTCCAAAGGGTGTTCAAGGGGGTGGATGGGGCGTGCGCAGGTTCCTGCCGGAGTCGCCGCGGTGGCTGCTGTCTCAGGGCCGCACCGCCGAGGCCAGCAAGGAGCTGCGGCGGGCGGCCGCGCTCAACGGGAAAATAGGAAACGGGGAGCTCGCCGCGCCGCCCGCCACCAGGACCGCCACCGGCGCAACGGTAAGCTAAAGTATACGGATCTGCGGTAAGGCAGCCCCGAATTATGCTTCCTGCAGCTTGGGCGGAGTACCTGTACGTGCCTTTCGTTATTTAAACAAAACGCAGCATAGTCCTGCAGAGCACCGGTACTGTGCCCTTCTCCTCTTCTGTCGCACTTACTGCACAGGCCATTTTACAACAGCTCGCTGAAACCGCCGTCTCCAGCGCTACGCTCTAATAAAATAAGCAGCCTCTATTGTTCCTTGCGCAGATTTAACACGGCGCAGGAAATAGCGCTGCAGACTTCTGTTCAAAGGTTCCGGTGTTTGAAAATGTTCTCGCTAGATTGTACTCGCGATTTCAGTTGAAAATTAATTTACGCTTTGTATGGAAGCGTTCCCGACGCTCCGCCTCTGACATCCTCTTGTTCAAGATGGCGGGAGTTATTGGTCCCTCAGAAAAACGTTATCTGAGGAAACCAAAGCAGGAGGAGGTAGCGTTTCTAGGGAGGCTAACTGTATGTAGGCTATAAGCTGACAAATGGCAGTCAAGACAGCAGCTTGAGCCACTTATTTTTTCTGCGCAGTCACCGGCGAGCTCGTATAAGACCCGTCTTTGCTCAGGGGTTAAAAATATAAATGAAGAAAGAAAATATTGCACGCAACTTCGTCAGAGTTCAGTGCTAATTAAAAGCCAAACACCTTGCGCCACACATATAGGGTGGAGCCGAAAGAAAATCATGCGCGTAAATGCGCCAGTGCGAGAGAAGAGTGACTGTAGTTTATAGAACCAGGCGTCTCTACACTTGCTTGCAGGACTGCATTTCTTTGTAGATTATTTACGTAAATGACTGCTAAAAAACTTAGAGCTTAGCTTACTTCTTCAGATTTTTTGTAGGTCATTGCATATTTGTAGGTAGCGTAGCAAATTCGCTACATGTCGATCGCATGCCGTTTACTCTTTTAGATGCGGAGCTTGCATACAAATATTGATGTCAATATGTTCCAAGAAGACAACGCCTTCTGATTGAAAATGTTTGGCGCCACTGCGAGGAAACTGTGTAAATAAACAGGGATCGCGAATGTGCGACTTCCATTCAGCGTTAAAAGACTCGGCGTCTCTCATTTTGTGAGAACTGTTACAGGAAGAATAGGGAGAAACGTGTTGGATAATGAATGGTTTACACTCCCCGGGCCCTTAAAGATCGCCTTTATCGAAACCAATGTTTGAAACGCTCCTTTCTGGCGAATAATGTGTTGATTTCTGTTTTGTCGTGACTTCGCGACATTAGACAGTTGTGCCATTTTCTGTCTGCCATATAAAATATATTAAAGCTCATTCCACTGGAGAAGTGTCGCGTTTGTGGAAGTGATGATCTTCTTCGAGTTCTCAATAATTTGGGCGTTAATGGGTCAAGAATCACATGAGCACAAACACTCTTTTAAAGCATGGTCTCTTGGTTAAGACGGGTCGCTTGCATTAAATTTAAATCGAATCAGGTCAAAATGTGAAGGCACAAGCGAGGCCTGTAAGGGCAGATGCAGAGGAGGAAGAAAAAATTACGTTGGTCGACCTTATTTGCGTGTCACGCTTCGCTTACTGGCTGCCTTGAAGTGCCATGCATATGTTCTTTGCGTGAAGCCACCGTAAGCATCGGACGCCATGAGCCAGGAATGATTGTGTGTTAAAAAGCGGCTTTGCAACGTCTTTTTAAAGGGTCTCTGAAAGAAGCTCTAATAAAGTTGCGGTATGCCTGGGATATTAAAGCACGCCGCTTCACGAATATTGTCCAGGAAGATTTTTTTAATGAGCTTTGTTGAAGCTGAGTTATCTGCAGTCAAAATTTGAATTTCAGCGTCTGCACGCCTTTTCCTCTCCTCTCCTCACTTTTTGCACGCTGGAAGGTCGGCGCTCCTCCGCCGGCTCCACCTCAGGGGACTGAGCTTCCTGAACACCCTGAGCTACGCGGCTTATTGGACGCGGTCATGGTAGCTGCCTGACGTCTGAAATGATCTAACCATTAGCCATCTCTCAACTCGTATACGCAGGTGCGAGCGACGGAGGTGGGTGCAAGCATAAAAAAGTCGCCGAAAAGGGCTCGCCAACTTTCGCGCGTGATTGTGGGTTCTCTGCTGCGTGTAGAAGTGTATTATTTGGCTCAGGTTGTTATGACAGCACAGTGCAGGTGATTGAGCAAATTGATCTGCTGTCCTCGGAAGGTATTTCAGAGCCCCTTTAATAAAGCTGTGCCATTGCGAAGCTCCTTTTTTAAACATCTTTCGACATTGCCACAAAGATATTAAAGGTACTTTTTTTTTCATTAGGAGTCCACGGAGAACGGATTTAATTTCGTGAACCTGCTGAAGAGGCCAAAGCTAAGGCTGTTCACCATGGTGTTCTTCATCACATCGTAAGTTAATGATCATTTCTTCTATTATTTTGTAGTTCGCACATCACTGACTATTTGTATGACGCTATTTTATGAATTCATAGCATATGGTGTAACAGTTGAGCGCTCAACAAGATTGAGGGCACATCGGGACATCGAATCCACACAAGAAATTCCTCACTCTCTTTTTTCTCTGCCTAGTGAAGTTGCCGCCCCCAAAAGAGACTAAAGGCCCAAGGCTCTTTTGAGCGCTGTAACTTCATCGACTAGTGGCCGGAGCCATTGCTTGTGCGAAGTACAGGAAGTCTGGATAGAGAAAGGAATAGTTCTTTTCCACGCAGGCAAAAAGGCACTCTTCCTGAACCATGAATGCCTTACGCTGACTCCCATCAACAGCTGTACCAATACTACTGTAAAGCAGTTATTTCTTTCTTTTTTTTTTTGAGATTCCTATAAAGGAGCGTTCCGGTATCGCATGCAGACTTGGGGCGTAAAACTTGCGTTGGATTAAACGTGTCTCTAATATCGCTGTGACTCACAGTCGCGCTCAGCACGACCTGCAACAGGCTGGTAGTTATCATTCAGCTGTGCGCAGCAATGGTATGGGCTGTAGTGCGGAGCTCCAAACATGCAGTGACAGCGCAGGCTATCTTGATAAAAAGGTAAAAAAAATTCACTCTGTTACTCCTAACCAGATACTTGTCCCCCAAACCACTACTACCTTCTTAATAACTGGATGTAGTAAGAGTAGAAATAAAGAAATTTACTACCTCAAGAAGCTAGTGAAGAGCATTACAGCCACAAACAAAAAGATAGGAGTATTTACTGAGAAAATGGGTAGAAACTGTTTTCGGATATGCTTCTAGGTTCTTAGTGTGATGTGTTGTCGAGGCTTGTTAAACTGGTGTATAATGGGAAAATAAAAAAAAAGCTATATGTTCAGTTTCATCAATTGCCGACACCAGCTCTCGCTGGTGTCGGGAGCTGGTGGGAGAGCTGGTGTGCTGGCCGTAAATCACACACTTTGGCTTAGTTATATTGGACATTACGTGCATAAACCATGCGAGGCGATGACATCAAAAACTCCACCGGGCGGACACAAAGTTTCAGGATGCAAGAATAGCACAAATCAGTAAGGTTCACACAAGCGCGACATGCGCTGTGCGCTTGCATGGATAAATTCTCTGTCTTGTATACTCTAAATTTGACTCTCAGTTACTGGCTAGGGTCTCATATCCGTTGAGCTAAGATACCAGCCTTAATTATTAAATTCCGATTGTAGAAACAGGTTAGTCGACCTAACCGCACTGCGCAGCAGAAATGTTTAATTACAAAACTATTTCATTCACACAACCAACACTCTGTGTCAGTTATCTTGTGCGATTTTTTTTTATGGGCAATGGGACGGTTACTAACCAGGTACTCATCAGAGACTATAGGTATTAAAGATGCAGGAAGGGCAAACATTTACTGACTACAGTCGAGCCCACTTACAACGGCCGCAGTTATAACGAACGCTCGCTTATTACGAACGAGGTACCTTTAAAATAAGTATTATGGCTCTGGCACTGCTTCTGAGATAAAACGAACCACGGCCGCACCACTCGGTCACAATTAACGAACGAGGATGCGTCATAAACTGGCCCCCGAAGTCGATAAACGCGCGCTGGAGGGAAGCGCGCTTCCCTCCAGCGCGCTGACCGAAGAGCGACTCCCAGCTCCCGTGATCTGCCCCAAAGACACCGCCGACACCCCAAAAACCGTAAAAAAAAGGCGGTATTTGAATTGTAGTTAACCGACGGTCAAGCGCGCCCAGACAGGCTACAAAATCATTCGGTGCGTGCGTGTGTGCCGGTTGGACATATTAAAGTGGGAGCAGAAGCGTGAAAAGCGAGAGGAGGCATCATTGAAAGCGGAACTATACTGCACACGGCCGGTGATCAACCAATGGAAGGAATACGAGAAGTTTGGATACGTGCACGCAAAATACGTCTACTGGCCCATCCGGTCATGTGGCGTACGTCGCTTACCCAGTCGGATCTCCGCCTTCTGCGCTGCTGCGGCGTGAAGGCAGCGCGCATACGGCAGCCAGTCTGCATGACCCTTGTGTAGAGCGATCAAGCATATAATGCACGCATTTCTCAATGAAAACTGAAATCAGCAAGTAGCTGATGACTTTCGGGGAACGCTCTGGTTTGTAGCTTTATGCGGCTCTACCTCAGCGCAAACGTTGCTTCAAGAACCTATACTAACTTCGGCGAGGTGTCGCTTTATTTGGAGACCAATGCACTGCGGTACATACACGCCATCCGCGCACATGCGCTGCGGTCGCTTGGCTGCATCCTTACAAATTTGTCGAGGATCGAAGACAAGGATGCCGACCTACCACCAGTTGGCGTGAACTCCTCAATTGCTCTATCGCGTCCCTAAAGAGGCTCGTCCGCAGCAAGGTTCGCGCGAGGAGCACACAACCGTGCTGGGGGGCTTAGAATGCGAAGTCATGTCCGCAATTCGCTGTAAAACGTCTGCGTCTACTCTGAAGAATTCACCTCGCTACATTGCCGTAGGTAGAAGGGTAGTTTTACCCGAATGACCTTGGAAGGATAGGAAGATGAAGAAGGGCATGAATTAGCAGACTAATAACATGGACCTTGCACAGAATACTACACGGGCTTCTATATGGACAACCGGTGGGCATGCATTTCTGCAGCAGTTGCACCCGGCGTTTCCCGTGTGCATCTGCATCATTATAATGCCGTACATGGCAAATTCCGCCTGTGTTGGAGTTGTATTTTTGTGAAGACTGAGCGAAGCCGCTGCCGCGAGCTACAAAACGTTAAAGATTTCGTAAGTAACAGCGTTGCTTAAATAAGCTCGGTTTAGCGCAAGATGGCATTGGTACTAGCCGTTGTGCCATTAAAAGCAAAACACACGCTCGCACCCAAAAGCTGAGCAGTTGTTTGTTAGCATATGCAGTGAAGTCATCTCGTATAAAGAGTTCAAATAAGCTTGATTTCTTAATGCGTGAAAACATCGCGTTGCGTTCTTTACCGTAACGTCATAAATAATTGGGCTAACTTGTGACAGCTTACCGATTATGGTACTCCTATTACTGGTCCCCTTTCTCAGAAAGCATTTTCACTGCGCTGCCGTAGTGTGCTGTGCTCGGATAGAAGCAAGACACGTGTCCTGGCCCTTCACCTCTATAGCAACCCCCCTTCCGCCGTGCCCTACCCAACTCACCTTCACCCATGACCCCAGACCTCCCATCTGTCGACCGTTATAACCCAGAGCTGGGGAGGTGTACAGTTTTTTAATGCAATAAAATGTTTCTTATTCATCAATCGCAGATTCGCTCATCGCCTGCGCTACTTTCATCTCACGTACTCGAGTGCCCTGCTCAGCGGAGACCTCTTCGTCAACTACGCCATCGTCCACGTCATGGAGCTACCCGGAAAACTACTGCTCGGGGCGCTGGCCGTCAGGTTCCTCTGGCGCCGGCCGACGCTGGCCGGTTGCTTCATCGTGGCGGCAGCGGCGCTGCTCGGTTCCTTGGCCCTGACCCACGGCGAGTGCGCCTTCACCTCGCTTTTCCTGCCTCGCGTTATTTTTTATTTACTGTTTTTTTTCTCCTCTGGGTCAAACGGTGGCAACCACCATCATGAATCATTAAATGGCGCCTAACCATAAGTGGAATGGATCCAAGAATTTACTCGCGAAGAGCGGCCGACGTAAAATAAAAACAGAAGGAACAATTTTACGGGCGATTATTCCGATCGATGAGGCGGCGTCTGCGCTATCAGTACGATTGCGATTGGTTGCGAAAGGCAGGATAGATACATAAGTGTTTCTTTGGTTGTAGACAGAACCTTGTGGAGTGTCTAGGCGGAAGCCCAATGTGTCTCTCATTTTGTCCACGAAGGACCGGCTTAGTTGGGTTAACGTCTCCCACCAAGACTGGAGACTGTTTGCTGACGCGGTTAGGGGAGCTCGAAGATCGCCGTTTTTAGCAGCTTGTTACATTGTCGCCTCCTGTGAGATTTGTGGACTGCGACGACAGTCACACCGGATGGTAGACGGACGCCACACACTTCAAGGTTATGAACGTGCCCCCTGAGCTATTATACCGGTGTTGCGGTGAGTCCCTGACGGAGGTAGATGGCTACCCAAGCACCTCGGCTGCCTTCACGCTTGTCTCTACAGCAGAACTCGAAGCACCCAATCTCGAGCGGTTCGCTTGGATCCATCCACGTTTCGGAGAGGCACCGGATGAAAGCGTCTTTCATCCTGTGCCTCTCCAAGTAACCCACGGACCCACTGAGCTGGCGGCGGGGCCGTTGTCCTCCTCTCCACTCTCCCTCCTCCTCTCCACTTGCTTCCAGGCTTCACTGGAACACCCCACACGCCAGGTTTTTGCGACATGACAACTGCGAGCGCAGTAGCAAAGCAATCGTTGGCAACTACATCGCTTATGATTGGAGGGCTCGGAGATGAAGCTGCAAGCGAATCTACGGCAGCTGCAGACATGAACAGGAGATATAGACTGGCTCACTTGGCCCGTATGCAAGCGTGAAGTGTGTCACTTGAGCGGTATGTCCGCGCACGAGAGGGTATTTCCAAGCCGCAGTCAAGAAACCCATTATCATACAACAGCACATAGAGGGACTGGGGCCCCTTCCCCCCTTCTCTCCTCGTTACAGAAATAATCCGCGAAGTGTCCCTCTTGGACCCCGAGTGGCGACAGGCAAACACGTGTGGAACCGTTCCATATTGCCCGGCCGATGGAGATTACTAAGCAACCTGTCGATAAGTGACCCTTTGGTATAGTCACTGCACCTCTTCCGAGATCTGCGCGACCGCCTTCATTCGCACTGCTCCGCGTGTATGTAAACAAACCACTTCTGGGACGTTTGAGGACAGCTCTCTCAGCATTCTTCCAGGTGCATGCGAGTAGTATTTTTTTGAAACCGAATCGAATACGAATAGGCTGGCTTTGCTATCAGATTGAATATGAACAGCGTAGTCAAACAACTGAATCTAATACGAATCGAATACAAGTCGAATATTTGTGATTATTTGCGACTTACAACGATGAAACACAAAGGAAAAGAATGGATAGGGCGAAGCATTCTTTATGTTTCTGCGTGTTTCATCCTTGTGGTGCTTCAGCATAATAGATCGCTACCAACTCGCCCACAATATCCGTACAAAGCAAATGTTCATACGAAACAGTGAAGCTATAGCAGCGGTGCTGTAAGTCATGGAATTAGAGCTGTAGCTTTCGAAAGACTCAACACTGATCTTCCGCAGGGGACACGCCACGCGAAATCAGTATATTACCCCTGCGACCATGTCATATGCACAGGAAAACTACCTTTCGCTTCTGGTGACGGCAGCGAATAAACGGGCTCCAAATCTCAGCTGATGAGAGGGGGGATACTTTGAGTCATCGCCTACGATATCGTGCACGAAGGCAGGGTTTATTAAACATCGTTAAACTCTGTCGCGTTTTCCAATCTTGAAGGCCATGTGTATGAGCATCCGCCGTGCGAATGGACCGTGCCGTGGCGCTGACTCTTTCCACCGCGCAAGACCGATCACGGCATCATGTTCTGCGGCATTGCAGTGAGCCCCGTTTTTGAAACGCCGTCGAAACGAAATACGGGTTGCCCTATTCGAAGTTTGTGCCAATTATTCGAAGTCTATTCGAAAACTTGAGAACAGATTCGAATCGTTTCGAATAATTTTGAACATGCGCTAATAGATCCGCGCTGAACGAATAGAAGGATATTCGATTGGCTATTCGAAAAATTCGAATATTCGCACACCGCAAGTTTTCCTCGCTTCCTGTTTTTCTCAAACTATTGTTGCGACATGCGGCATACGCGCAGGTAAGTCATGCAGTAACGAAGGGCTTCGACCTCATCCCTGCCGCCCGAGCTGAACCGGAGTATGGTGACGAAATCGCTGACCTCAGTCGTGATACTTACTGAGTCGCCGACCACACCTTAACAGCAATACAAAATATGAAATGAAACAAAACGAAACAAATGAACCAAAATACAAGGAAAAAAGAAGTGTGTACGATTTAAGGAAGAACATCATAGTCAAGCCCCGAGCTCGAACCAACTATGGACATCAAAGATTAAGCTGTCAGATAGCGGATTTAATAAACAGCTATCTAGTCATTCAAGACCTATTAGCCAAAAATCTTTCACTAAACAGGTTTAAGAAAACACTGAAGGAATTGTTCTTAAAGGAAGACTAGTGTTCCATGTTTTCATGTTTTTCTTCTTGTTTTCAATTTATCTTCATGTGTGTCAAGTTCGATAGAGTACATGTATTTTATGTTTGGAAGTGTTTTGTAAATATGCATTGCTAGTAGAAGTTGTGCACTTATTCTTGTATTCCGTTCCTGTACATATTCTTGCACTGTAAAAATAATAAGGGGGTGGGGGAATAGAGTTTCATCTTAGTTCTCTGCAAAGATCTAACGCTGTTGTAAACTCTGCATGAGTGTCAAACCGCTGCTTGCCACAGGGTGGCGTGACCTCGTCAGGCACTTTTCCGCCTTTTGTCACGTCCCCCAAGACAATAGTTTTGTATTGTTGTCTTGAATAAAAAAATATCGTGAGGTTGAGGTTAACCTCGTGGGGTCGAAAGATAATGAGGCTTCCCACCTATGACCGTTGGGTGGTTTTACTTGGGCCAGGTGCTTATCTTATGGAGTTCTCATCTGAAAACCGGCCGCCGTGGCTCAGTGACTGCGGCGTTCTGCTGCTGAGCAGGGGTTCGCGGGCGGCGGTCGCCTTTCGGTAGACGCTAAACGCGAAAACGTCGAAGACATCCTTGTACTGATATTTTGGTGCATGTCAAGGAGCCGCAGGCAGCCGAAATTGATACCGGGTATCTAGCCCTGCACTAAGGCGTGCCTTTGAGCCCAAAAATTCATTAATCATCATTTTATTTGTAATAAGTTTAGAGTATGGAATATGAGAAGTATGGTAGCATCACCGGCGTGCGGCATCAGCTTGCTTGCCGCAAGTCGTGTTCCAAGTGTATTGACCAACTTTGAATAGCAGGGGTTTAATATTTCAAAGAGGAACTCTCCTAATGTTGTGGCAGTGAAACTAATGAAACTGAGTGTGATCAGTACACCTAACTGCTGTATTGAAGTGCAGAAATGTATCAGTAATGCGATGATTATGCTTTCAAAGTTTTTAGAATTTATTTATCAATGGCTACATTTAATAGCTAATTTAAATGTGGTTGTAATTACTGCTTAATAAGTGTTTGTGTAGAATGAGTAATTAATTTACATATAGTGCGGAGCGACCAAAGCTGACTTTAAATATACTTTTTTCTAAATACTTAAAGGGCAACTCCGGCGATTTTTCGATGTGCATCGATTGAAATGAAATTTTAAGTCTGTATTCTTTATGATAGTCTGATGCCTCATGTAAAATTTAGCACCTGAAACCGGCGTAGTTTTTCCGCAAGCGAATTTTGAAGACAAGCGCTCCTCGACGCGAGCGGCACCCACTGATCGAGCAACTTCTACAGGCCACCCTGTTCTGTGACGTCACTGGCGGGGCGGCGTGTCAGGCTGGTTGGGCGCGCGCTGGCGCTGGAAGTGCAGGGGAAAATTGAAAATTGGTTTTGAGGAATGTAAATGACGCAGTAATGGACACGCGAACCGCGACGTAAGGGAGGAGTGAAAGAAGAAAGGAAGAAAGAGGTCCGTAGTGGAGCTCTCCGGAATTATTTCGACCACCTGTGCAATTTCGCGCCATCTCAACGTGCCGGATGTGATGTGTACGCCAGAGTCATGGGTCACGGCAACTTCTGTTGTGCTGTGGGGTGCACAAATTCTTGATCTGTGACAACGGGCGTGATCTAGCGTAGGTTTCCTAGCGATAAGAACCTTCGCGATAAGTTGGTGAGAGCTGTCCTCTGTGTAAACTGCTCTCCGAGGAAGCATACCCGCTTGTGCTAGCGCTAGATTGCTATGAAGACAGCGTGTACTTCAAAGAGAGCTTTGGACTCGCTAAGGCTTCGTTCAACTGGCGCTTGAAGGCATATTCTGTGCCAACGTTATTCTAGTACAACCGTCTATCGCAGCGGCCAGCTGAACGAAGCGCGGCCGTCAAGAAGCGGTATGTTGGATCGTAGAACTGTAGCTGGCGTGAACTCACTTCGAAAAGCTCGCCGTCGAGATAAAGCTTCGCAGAGAGGACTGCTGGTGATGCATGCCCCTGTAAGGACGTTGTGCACCGCGGCAACGTTCCGGCAGCAGATTCTTTCATCAGGCTGGGTCGGCCGGCACTGGCCACACGAACAGCTGTCGGCGGGTGCATCTCATTAACTTTCGTTCTGACGACTCTGTCACAAATGCATGCACGAGAAATGACTCAAGTAGTCACTTCTCCGAGTTCAGACCGTCTCCGTGCTGCAGGTGACGCGGCCTGTGGTGTGACTCGGCTGGCTCGCTCGGCGGTGGATCATACCTAAAAGGTGACTCGTCCAGTCCAAAATCGTCGAATCAGTCGTCTTATAAAGACTCGCTGGTCTCGGAAAAGCTGTCCTCCGCGCTTTCAGTCATGTCGACAGCGCGGCTCAGGGTAGTTGTGATATCTTCGGGGGCTTCACAGCGCGGCGAACCCGCTCGTGACGTCACAGTCAATACCGCACGAAGGCACCTCCCGGTTTCGGTTTTGCGGTTTCGGTTTCGAGTTTTGCGTTTTTTGCTGTTTAAAAATTATGTTACGGTTGCTTTTGAAAACCTTGTATCGTACACATTACAGGAGGTTCCCAGGAACACAAAACAGCCATTAACTTAAAATGGCTGAAAAATCGCCGGAGTTGCCCTTTAAAAAGAAACTTTGCGACTAACTTTTCATCACTTTGTCAGTGCTTTCCGCTTCGTTGTTAAAGAGACAAAAAATGAGAAATTGAGACTGAAAGTCGAAGTGAACGTGGAGATGTAACACAAAATCTTTCAAAATCCATTAGTCACCTCCTCTGATTCATCAGACTATATTTATGAACCGTTTGAGCTAAGTCTGGGTGAATTTTTCTTCTGCTTGAGTCTGCACCAAACTGTGGTCAGTCCCCCACCGTGGGTGTGTGCCATTCCTTCAGAGGCAACAACAACAACGAACCTGCAGCTCGTGAACGAGGCAAGAACGGAGACCCGCGGCAGGCACGCCGCTGGTTGCCCGCTGATCGGCTTGGGATGCGGGGCAGGAGATCGCGGATGCAGAGTCAAGAGTGTCGCCCCGCTCTCTTTTCAGAGTCCCCATGGGCTCGCGTGGGGCTGAACGCAGTGAGCATGCTGTCCATATCGGGCGCGGCGGACCTGCTGAGCGTGTTCGCCGCCGAGGTGTTCCCCACCTGCCTGCGCACCGTGGGCATGGGCGCCTCGTACATGGCTGCCTGCATGGGGGCCACCGTCGCCCCGCTCATGGTCGTGGTGCGTACGCCGCCGCCGCGCACCTTCCCCCAAGCATACGGAAAGCCCATGCACGCTCCTGCCATGATGCTTGCACCCAGAAGCCCTTCACTCTTTCCTCTCCCATGGTGGCTTTCTTCCGCTAGACCACCCGCACGAGACCTCAGCACCGGCTTGCTCAAGCCGCAGCGAGCCTGGTGCAAGCACCGCGAAAGTCCTACCGCACAGTCTTACCATTGGCTGCTACGATCAGAACTCGTAATGGCGAGAAAATTACTAATGATGGGCCTGCAGCCCATTGCCGTGGTCATCTCAGGCTGGTCATTCAGAAAGACACTATTACAAGGATGAGAAAGACGAAGTGGTCACTCTCGTCACCCTCTGCCATTAAACTCTAGACTGGAGTCGTGTTCAGGACTAACCATGCAGATGTCCCCTCTATGACTCAGAGTTCTGTTCTCGAACACTGGCTTCATGCTCTGTCTTAAAAATAGTCGTGGTTAGTTTAAAATCAGACACTAGGGCGGTCGGCCGTCGCTGCTAGCGGCTGTCTTGAGTGGATGTGAATAGAGAGTGGCACGACATGCTTTCAACTGTCGAATAACGCTGAGGTCTGTATAGTCATTCCCATGGGTGTGAAGGGTAGGATGGCTTTCGCAGTATATTATCAACATGATCGGTCAACTCCAGGGCAGGAGTGAGAATTACGTCCTGGCTATTTACTTTATCTATATTTCGTGCTACAGGATTGTTTACTGAGTAAGAGCTCTTTATCATGTTTCTTTTTCCAGTTTGAATACGACTGCACTTCGATACGTTTAATGAAGCCTGCCACTGAACATACCGGTTGCAGACTCTGCCCGGCCGAGGCTGCAACGCACTGATGTCGTTATTGCATGCGACCAGGTGGTAGAACAGGCAATTATATGCGTGCAGTCTAACAGCAGAGGGACGACCAACAGGCAAATCATTCATAAATATCGAGAAACGCAACGGCCCAACGGAGGTCCGGGACATCCTGTAGCCCACTCCCAATAGGCGACCATGAAGACCAGCTCATAATCACTTTTTGTTAGCCGGTAGTCAAATATTCGTCAAGCCGTATTCAAGAAGGTTGCTGGTGAGGCACAAGCGTGACAGATTGGCGAGAAGTCACGCTTATGTGAAACGACACGAAACACATTTCCTATTTATTTTTTTAATCAAGGCAGGTTGCGTCTATGTGGACAGCATGTTTAGGACTTAGTACTGTCAGCGTCAATTGAAACGCGAACAAGCCAATTGAAACGCGAACAGCACAAATCGCAGATATTATACTAGGGAGGCAAAATACATGAGCAGTTGATTTTCCCATCGAAACCAGGAAGACCGCTCTTCTGAAATGTTAATAGCCCACGCCTGTATTTCACCTCCAGCCTCTAATATGCTTGATTTTTCGTGCTCGCGTTTCAGGTGATTTGTTCGCATTTCATTTGACGCTGATAGTACATTAGTATAACTGTAATGTGATGGCTGCACTACGTAGGACTAAACGGACGAAAGCCATGCTGAGATGGAGTGACGAAATAATCTCGGGAATGTTTCACTAAGTCGGAACGCATGCGAACACGCACACTCAGGGTGCACTACAGAGCTTCATTGCAGTCTTTTCTTATCACCTTTCTCTCTCTCTGCAATGGAACTTAAGAGCGCCACATAATGTGACTGCCTTCTTTTTCTGAAAATTATTGTGTCGTTGTTACTAAAGGACCGGCTTGTCATAGAGTTTTAGTATATCGTGTACCGCCAACAGCGCATGAGCTGTTGGCGTCTGGCGGCAGCGATATACGTGATATATGCTACAACTCGTGGCACTGCCTTCCGTGTTCTGTATACGCTTTCGCGACGAACGCCCTGATGCCGCTGCTTTGTGCGGCCAAGGCTGTGAATGGCTGTGAACACCATCGACAACTGCCTCCTGTGAGCTCACCAGCCTCCCTTGCACTCTCATCCGTGGTAAAAAAAATTCTAAAAGAGAAGAGGACCCATGAACTACAGCAACGCGGTGTTTCTACAGAAAAAAACCCGTAGTACATCTTGGTGGCACCTTAAAGTTGTTGTGTTGTATTTTATGGCGCATAAGCGACTACGGCGATCGTGTGTAAATTGCCTGTGACGGAGTTCTCATGGGGCTCAACGACACGCTTGCAGGAAGGCGCTCCAGCCGGAGTCAATGAAGGCATCCTGTGCTTTCTTCAACTTCTGGCTGTGTTATCTCTTCTGCTTGTCCCAGAGACTCTCCACAGAAGGCTTCCCGACACCATAGAAGAAGCTGAGTCCTGTTCCAAGTAAGCACAGCACGTGTTTTCTTGTGCTTGCTCATAAACACTTGCCACGCCGTTGGCAGCACAGCAGCAGCCGAGCACTACACGGGCCGTATTACTGGGCCCGAGCCCGAGCCCGAGCCCGGCCCGAGCCCGAAACTTAAAACCTGGGCCAAGCTCCTACCCGCTACATTATAACTTTACTACGTTCGGGCCTGCCACGCCATACTCGACGTGAGGCCCGGCCCGGGCCCGGCAGCAGCTCAAGAGGTAAATTGCTCACCATGTGCATGCAGTATCCTGATACATAGCTAAAGAAGTGGCCGGAAAAGTCGCTGAAATCGCAACAACACTTGAAAAAATGGCTTTGGTGAACACATAAGGAAGACAAGGCAGATTCGCCCGCTGTGGTTTTTTAACACTGATTTTGTCTATAAATAGCAGTGTTGTCGGTAACGCGTTACAAGTAACGGCGTTACCGGTAACGCGTTACTTTTTTCGGTAACTTAGTAACGTACTCGTTACCATTTCGGAACTGTAACGGGTAACGTACTTGCGTTAACATTTTTCGGTAACGTGAGGTGTCACGTTACTAGTTACTTTTTATTTCAATTGCCCCCTCCGCCTCTTTTTCAAAAAAATAAACGCCGAAAATCATATTGCAAATAAACTAAATCTACCGGTGCTCTCGACGACCCTTGTTGCGGCTCGCATGCATGCGAAAAAAACACCTGCCCTTGACAACGCACTCAGCTAAAAAAAAAGCACGAACACGCAGTCACACACTTGTCTTCACCCCGAAACCACTCACACACACACAAGTCTCTAAAGAGTGGATACACGCCGAGCCACCAATGGACCATTTGCAGAAATCTATAAGTCAGTTTCTGCGTAAGCTTGTTTTCCAACCAAAAGGTCTCGTTCCCAGGCCGCACTCTCCCATTCTTGGTGGAGGCAGTTCCCTCTTCTGAGTAAACCCAGGAATGTCGCCACTTTACTTCAAGATGGCCCCAAGAGAGCCGTCGAAAGAGTACAATGGTACAGCATAGGAAAGGGGATTGCAGTCAACCGGCTTTTTCTATCTGCAACTGCGGCTACGTTTCTAGTTATTGAGTTCCTAAGCGAGCGAAGCTGACCTTGAACACTTTGACGTAAACGCTCGCATTTTTGCGATAATTATGCAGGTTCAAGTAAAAAAAAAATTGTTTACGTGCGCAAATATATTTTTTCCGGAACTATGACATTTAAGCATTTCTTTATTGCTACACAAATTCCGCGTAATTTCGTAAGCAGAAGAACACCAGAATTACTGTAAATTTGTTGAGTTCAGCTATGTTTTCTTAGTGAAGTTGGAATTATATGAATTATGAGCTTGATAAAATTGTTATCTTGAGTTCTTACAGCAAAGACGCACTGATTTAAATTTATGGCTGTAGAGTAACGGCAAAGTAACGTGCGATACTTTTTTTCAGTAACGGTAACGGTAACGCGTTACCTTTTTTTGTAGGTGACGTAGGGCGGTAACGCGTTCTTTTTTTTTAGTGTAACGAGTAACGTATTTAGTTACTTTTTTTCGGTAACGCCTACAACACTGATAAATAGCCCCAAGATCCAAAAGATCCCAAAGTTCCAAGGTAAAAATGAAAAGTGTTGCATACACGCGAAATAAACTTTGCGTTGCCTCTAGATTTTTAATGAGCCATTTTTTACGGCCCACGATGTCTAAATATTAAAATGTCCTCGAAGCCGTAGCAATGACTATGTTTTTTTTTTTTTTTAATGAGCACGACTGCCCGGGGTTGAATTCATGAACGCACTTTTCAGTGGAGATGAAGAGCAGAAGCGCTGCTTATTGCGTTTTCTAAACCAATATGTTCTTCTCCAATGGCGTTTCTATAGTAGCGTAGAAATGTGTTTTCGAGAGGGGAAGGCAGACAATCCAAAAATTGCCTCGTAACAATCAGCTGCCCGTCGATCAGTCGAACGAAGGTTCTTCTCCAGCGGTTCTTATGAGACTTCAAATGTCCAGTCTTGAGAGGTAGCACAAAACCGAGCAAATCCGGAGCGCTTTCTGATATATCCGATGGTCTGTGCTCGCAGATAGCTGAAACTGTCGGGCGTTACAACGCACCACTAAAAGAATGCCGCTGTAGTGCAGCCCACTGCGGGATTTTACGCGTCTTCTTAACTTCTCTTGTATATCGTTCAACGCGGCCGGGCGTGCGTCTCCGAAATTTTTTACGCATATCACTTTGAGTGACGCTGAATAAACTCGGTCTACAGACAAGCTTTCTCTCATTCCGCGTGAATAAAAAAATAGTACTAGTGGTTTATAAATAAACCACAGGAAAGATTTTAGCAAAGGGATTGCTTTATTTCCGAGACGTTCCGGGCAGCAGTCCAGAATAATAATAACAAAAAACAAAATTGTTTGTAATCTTTCTCCCGTGAGGAAAATGCAACTAGACACACAAAAAAAAATATTTAAATACGCGTTGAGTAACGTTTTTCTTTTTCTGCGGAAGAAGAGGAAGAAGACGCTGCTTGATCTGTTGTCTCCTCAGCTCCGTTATTTGACTAGGTCTTGTCTATTTCCGTAAAGTTTTTCACATCCTTGGAAGACGGCTGCATCTTCCCGGCGGTGGTGGTGGTGAAAACTTTTATTTTGTGAAAAAGAGTTTGGGAGCCACAGAGTGGCCCCGCTACATGGTCGGCGTCCCTATAGTCCGGGACACCGCATGACGAGGCCCCGTCTCTCGCCCGTTTCACCAGAGCCCTTTGGGACTCAAGCGAGGAGCACTTGAGGAGGGCAGTCTCCCATGCCTCTCTGGAAGGGGTAGGGGAAGGGGGGAGGGGGGAATTTTGAGTACATGCCCACACCATGTGGAAGATATCACAGGTCTCCCCACAGTGTGGGCATCGCCCATCCGTGTTAGGATCGTAATGTTTTATTATTGCAGGACAGAGTAGAGTACCTGTCTGCAGGCGCCTTAAAGTTCGCTCCTCCGTCTTACTCAGCCCTTTTGCAGGGGCCGGGAAAAGGCGGTGGTTGTCGCTATAATGTGTTAATATTTCCCTGAATCGCAGCAATGGCTGGTTAGTCTCCGAGCCAGAAAAGCTGGGATGAGGAGCCCGGTGAGTAAGCGCTCGGGCAGCCGCGTCAGCGGCCTCATTACCTCGTAAGCCCTGGTGGCCAGGAGCCCAAATGATTCGTTTGGGTGTTGGATCAGTGGCAGTCCGTCGTAGAATACAAGCAGCTAAGGGGGAGATCTCCCCTGCCAAGTAATGTTCACATGCTTTTCGGGAGTCCTGCCCATATGGGAAGGGTACGGCTGCTCCGGTGCCTCTAAAAGGACAGCGCCAACCGAAGGAGGCCAGCGTGGCGGAGGCGGCCATGGTTTTGCAAGGCGTCCAGCTGCCCCACTTCGAAGACGACCGCCAGTCCAGGGCGTCCTCATCGCTTAGTTGGGACGACTCTACTGTCATTGACTTCGATGAGGAAGTGGCCGATAAGTGGCCAATGACGGCTTCAAGATGATGAGTCATAGGAAAAAGAGCTACTACTGAAGCTAGTTGGAAATACATTCTTGAAGATATTGGTGAGCGCTATCAAAATACGGGAAGGGACGAACACACGAACACAAAAAGGAGGCATAAGTATTGGATCTTGTTTGGCGCCTGTGTTGTCCGACATTTGTTTGGCACAGGGTAATCGGAGGATATAAAGCACCCTGAATACGCATAATATCTTAACTTGCTTTAGGTACGTTAATGATTACTTGCTTTTCCTTCCCAACAGCCCAACTGATTCCATAAACTTGGAAGGTATTCTTAATAAATGGAAGATAGCTTTTCCTGGCCTTCAGTTCACTTCTGAAACCCCAAATGACTGTCAGATTAGATTCCTACACCTGCTGGTGACTTGCAGCGACAACCGCACTTGCTGGGCTTACAAGCCCAGGGCAGAAAAACCGCTGTTTCGGTTTGGCTCCGGTCATTCTAGAATTGTAAAGCGAGCTGTAGCAACGTCTTACCTGAAACTAGCTATAAAAAATCTTGCCCCCACTCGATAATTCACAGCGTAGATCAACAGATCTCCCGATTGAGGGCGAGCGGTTATCCGGAGCAGTTACTTTGTAGCATTGCTGAAAGCTTACCAAGAGAAGTTACTGGGTCCCACAAAACTAAGAAAACGAGCTACGAGAGACGTCCTGTTGTGATTCCGTATATTCATAATATCTCCCACAGAATAAGGAGGACAGCTAACAAGTACGGATTCAAGGTGGTTTTTTCAGCTCCCAATAATCTCATTGGAATGTGTAAAAAGGTCAACGAGAATGAAGACCGCAAAAAGAAACCTGGGTGCAACATCAAACACGAAATCACCTATGTAAAGCGTGACGAAAACGTCATTTACAGCCTTCCGCTCAGCTGTCAACGAACCTACGTAAGTTCACGAAAGATCATGTGAACAACTTGCAAAATCCGGGAAACTGGCACCTCATTTTGCGCACTGTAAATGCACACCACTGCTAAAAAACACCAAGGTAATAGGTCGGGCTAGACACAGACGGGAACGAGAAATTATCGAAGCTTTCGCAATGCACGTTGCTCCAGATAAGCAATGCGTCAGCTCGCCTTCGGTGATTTTAGGGGGAACTGAATTAACCTACCTCAAGAATAGTAATCTTCAGCTGTTGTAAGTGCACGTGTTGATCGTTTTTCCTGTTTCTTTTTCCTGCCCCCCCCCCTTTTCCTTTGTTCCTTTTTTCTTTTTCCTTCATTCTTGTCAGCGCCGTGCGCTCCTCCCTCTTCTGTGTATGATATGACGTCAATATGTGTATTTAGTCATGTTTTTTCAGAGATTAAACAGTTGTTAGAAAGCGCTTCGTCCTGTGTGTTCGTCCCTTTTCCGTATTTCGATTGCACTCACCAATACCTTCGAGTCATAGGAAGAAAAGAACGGTCGGAATCCCGGTGGTAGTAATGCTAACAGAGGAAGGGGTTGATTTGAGAAAGCGGAACTCTATCTCGCTCTTCGAAGCCAGTAAATCACTGCTGGGATATGCTCCGATTCGCAGCCGATTCACCATGCAAAGGGGCTCTTCATCCAGATGTCTCAACAGAAGCATAAGTAGACATTCTTCTGCGGTGCTCTGAGATTGGTGGCATAAGAGTTAAAGCCTGGGTTGCCGCACTCCTACATGACTAACACATGCATTATTAGGGAGGTACCAGTGTGGTATTCAGAGCGCGCACTTCTTGGATACTTTAAACCACAAGGTGTTCTGCACGTGAGACGACTGATGCGTCGGGTGGAGACTCCAACAAAAGAATGGGCAGTGAAACCTACAAAATCTATCGTTATAGCATTTGCTCCCAACACCGAGCGTCCGGAAAAAATTGACGTGGGATTCACCAAACATGCGCCAACGAGTTCACTGAAACTCCTCCCCGACGCTTTAAGTGCCAACGCTTTGGGCATATAGACAAAGTTTGCGTCCAGGACCAACGTTGCAAGAGGTGTGATGGCGCCCACGATTTCAAAGCTTGCAAAGCATATTTTGCTTGCCCCAATTGTGGAGGCGACCACCCAGCGAGTTTCAGTGGCTGCCCCCTCTGTGTCGGCGCCTTACACCGTAAAGTGTCCTTCATTAGTGGCCCCCAACTACAACCTAATCAGAAGCCGGTACCTGGAAGTGACGAGTTCCCTGCGTTGGAGCCGGAAGTTCCTGGTGTGGTGACAAGCAATGTCACTGAGTGCCCTAACCTGAGCAAGACAGCACAAACCTCTGCGTGTGAGTCGGTTATTCGACCTGCTCCAGCAAAAAAGTGTCCATGTTAGTCGGCGATCAGATCACAGCCAGACTCTACGACTTGGAGGTCATTCTCTTGCCTCAAAAGAGACGAGGAAAACAGCTACAGTGGCCAAGAGTGCGTCTCAGTCCGCATCTTTTGTTGTAGTTGTGAGTCAGTGCGTCGCGCGAAATAAGGAGCTCAAAAGTCGGGGTCTGTCCGACATTCTGCGTGTTTTGTTTCAAGCCCTGCGGTCACATGTCCCAGCGATGCAGCCTGGCACCCTGAAGAACTTTCTCCAATTGGCGCTTTCCTTTGAGCCCATGATTATCGCCTTTGCAGCGAACTTTACCCTCTAATATGGCTAGTCTTCATCCTCGTGCTACTTACAACCACCAAAAAGTGCCGTTTATTATGCAATGGAACTGCGCTGGGATTATAGGTCGTTTAGCAGAGCTGATTCAAATTATTTTTGAAAGACACATGTGTTCCCATTTTGGCGCCATCGGAGGCTAGCATGCCAAGTGGGAGATCTTTGACTGGATACGTCGTCCTTAAAAATCGTAGCATCAAGTCTTTTACTGCAGGAAGTGCTGCTCTTTACATACGCCGAGAGATTCCTCGTGTGGCTTTGAACGTCACTGATCTTTGCACTAACAATATTGAGGTAGCGGCTGTGAGGATACACCTCGGCTCCCGATGGCGGACAGCCTCGCCCATAGAGTGTTGTCCGGGAACCCTTTGAGAAAAGTTCCTCAAGATGACAAGAGAATCTTCAGAGAGTCAGTGTTGAGTCACTTCACTTCTTTGCGGGGCTCACCCAACAAGCCACGTGTGACCAAGGGCCTCCAAAGATCCCAAGCAACTTTACTGTACCGCATACGCACGGGCTCTGCTAGTACTCCTGTGTGGATGTATAAGACGGGCCTGGCGTCGTCTCCATCATGTTCAACGTGTGGTGTATGCGGTGATATAGGACATTACTTAATGTGCTGGACTCTTTACAACGCGGAAAGGTGCGTGTTATTCGTTTCTCTCAAGAAGGCAGGACTCCCTCACAGCTCCCTTGAGGATATTGTTTTCCGGCAACCAATTCTGTAGAAAGGAGGCGTCACGTCTTCTTTTAAAGTATTTACTGGGCACGGACCCTATAGTCTCCACATAGTGACAGCATGAGTGACTATTATTTGTGCTTGTGATTTCGGTGCCGGATTATGTGATTTAGTTATTGTAGGCGTCGCTACGGTGGAGCAATAGCCGGCAGAAACCGCAAGGCTAACCCCACCTGTAGCTTACATCATCTCAACTAATTTTTTTTCTCGGTCAGCACCATGCACCTGTTTCACACGTGTCGCTACGAGAGCGCTTTAAGTGTACTTCACGCTCCAATAATGAATCAAAAGCCGTACTCGGGCCCGAGCCCGGGCCAGACCCAGGCCCAGGCCCGGCCCAGGCCCGTCCCGGCGAAGTAGCGCATTTACCGGCCCGGCCCGAGCTCGTGCAGTGGACAGGGTTACCCGAGCAAGCGTTGCGCAAAGCCGATTTCCTGAGTCTGAACAGTGTCTCAAGCTTGGTGTATATTTGCAGTAGTGGTTGCCCTATCCCTACACGCAGCCCTGTCCTGGCGTAGGTGATTTTGCAAGTGGTGAGCGGATTATTTACTCCGGCTGCGCAAAGAGCTCGAATTTTGAACGGAGAGCGTCTGTCGTGCACTAGGCCAACCATTAGAAAAACTAGATTGCTATAGGAAACACTTCGCCTCGTAATGCTGTCATGCTTTTAACAGTATACTTTTTGCTTCATGATGCTGTCGTGCTCTCAACAGTATCTCTGCGTGAATTAACGAACCAGCGGATGAATCATAGTGAAATCATTTCATGTGGTTTCAACGCGTAGAGAACGCCAAAATAAACGCATGTGCTGCCGCTGGCAAAAATATTCCGTTATCGCGGCGGGGTTCCCCACAGCACAGGCAAGGCCGCGGAGATAGGACCGGCTGCTTACGCGCACTTGAAGCGTCCCGGGCTTCGCTCACACGGGCAATATGACAAGGGCCAATAAAATTCCCGGCCATGTGCATAATGTTTAGGTTGAACATTACTGCTGAAGATCGTTTTAGTCACGCATTTACAGCTCAGAAAACATCTCTTTTCTTGTACGGTTTACAACTTTGCAAATGAGAAATCACTATCCAAATCAATATCGGAAACTACTGAGCAATATCGGCGCTGGGCGCCGATATTGCTCAGTAGTTTGTTGCTTATTCCTAAGATAGGTGTACCTGCCGCGTTCCTTCAATGGCCTTGGCTTTTGGCTGCTGATCGCAGGGTCGCGGGTTCGATCCCGGCCGCGGCGGGATCGATGAAGGCGAAATACGAAAGCTCCTATGTGTTGCGCGATGTCGGCACACTTTAAAGAGCCCCAGGTGGTCGATATCAATCTAGAGCGTGCCACTGCAGCGTCCCTCGTAGGCATTTTGTCCTTTCGGGACGTTCCATCTCACATGCCACCCTAAGATAGGTGTGAAACCCGCGTATGGGCACAGCGGGTATAATGTCTGTATCTGTACGTAATCCTGCTTTGCCGTAATTACATTGTTTTTTTTAGGCTTTCCTTAATAACTGCATTCCGTATTACTCCCTTAATAACTACTCTCTGAGCAGAAAGGAGTAAAAGGGAGTAAGCTGTCTTCTAGCACACTTCTTTTTAAAGGGAGCGTGTTCTTTTAAAGTGTGTTTGTGTGTGTGTGGGGGGGGGGGGGGGGGGGGAAGCTGTCGTCTAGCGCGCTCCCATTTACACAGCGAGTAAATGACAGCTAGAGGACAGCTAGAGGACAGCTTGCTCCCTTTTTACTCCCATATAGGTGTTCACGTGTTTAGTGTATGCAGGGGAAAGACGCACCATGAGCTGAGGGCTTAGTACACTTAACGTCATAGGCAATATATTAATATGCCAAAAATAACTCGATAAAATACTTGCGGTCACAGTTTTTTTGCACAGTTTAGTTATACATTGTAGCAGTTATTGCCGCTCGCCAGACTAAATGGTGGTTTGGCGCATCGGTGTAAATGCGCCTCCACCGCCATGCTGGTGTTATCCAAGATAATCACTTGTAGACAGAAGGCTTTCGTTATGCAGTCAAATCTCGATTCTGTGAATTAGCAGCCGACCGAAAATTTGTTCAAATTATGGGAGTTCGATTTGAGGGGAACCCTACTGGGATGCCGTACACGTGGTGTTGACGAGGCCATGAGAGTCCGTTCGAATACACCTGAAGTTCGAGTTATGCGAGTTACAATAAACGAAATTTGATTGAAAATGCATCGTATTTCCTTTGTCGTTTGCAGAAAGGAGAAGCCGAAGAAAGAGCAAGTACTCGAGGTGCTGGCGTCGCAAGAGGAAACCGCGAAGCCCCCTCCGCCCGAGGACACCAGCCCATGCATTTTCGCTGCGTCGTGCGCGCCTTTGTCGGAGCAGACTCGTATGTAATTGACAACACCGCGGTGTCGCCACCGTTTCTTCGGGGACGTGATGTGCTCTGAAGACTGCCGCGGTGGAAACCTGTCACGTTGCATTTATATCCTCACCATTCGTGAGAGAGAGAGTCAGTGATTTCTCTGCATTGTCTTCCATTCGCACGCACGAGAACCTGAACAGTATTGCGTTTCATTTTATTTTTTTGAGCCTTACAAGCGAACAGATTCAATGCGATTTACACTGGTCTCCTTCAGCGCATAAATGATGAATGCACGGAAGGAGAAATGGTACTTGGGCGTAAATTTGCCTGCCTTTGGCTCCGCGGTATGTTGAGAAGAAAAACTTCGTTTGCGCAATCCGAGCGTCGAGCGACGACGAACGAGATGTGAGCATTTGTGGTGCTGTCGTTCACGTATTACATCTGGGACTTGTCTATTAAAACCTGGAAACTGAAGTTGCGTGCCGACTCGGACTTTGTGCGCTCGAAAATCGCTTGAGGACGCGCACATTTTTCGACGGGCACACATAACTTGGGGGACCACAGGCGCCATTCGCATTTCCTTCGTTTTCAAACGGTAGTGCCAGCATAGTCAGTACAGCGGTGTGCACCGTCTAGTTTGTGTTCGTGTCACCTTTGTCACCTTGTGAAACTCCGCTAAACAACCGTAGTTGAGCAGTATCACGGCGCGTAACAGTGTTCGCTTATAGTATACAGAGCGGTCGGGCGTTCTGCAAAACTCGCTTTTAAAATGCCCTCGTGAGTGCATTTGAAGCTGTTTACGTGTCATTAGATCTCAGCGTAGAATTTGAGGGCACTAACGTTCGTTCCCCAGAGGAAACCGGCCGGAGTACTAGTCGGAAATATTTAGACCTCGTTGATGCGTCCGAAGGACTCCACATACATTGCAATGAGATGCAGCCTTCAAATTCGACATTCTGAGCAATGAAGAAAAAAAAATGGGCACCCTAGGCAGCCCGGCTTCGATTGAAAATAACCCTGGTTGGGCAGTTGGCTGATTGGGCAGTTAGTTAAACTCTCGGAATTATACGTGATCATAATTTGGCGTTCCAAGGAGCCTGGGGTTCGAATGCAGCAGAACTCCTCAGCCGCTGCGGTGGCTCAGTGGTTACGGTGCTCGGCTGCTGACCCGAAAGACGCGGGTTCGATCCCTGCCGCGGCGGTCGCACTTCGATGGAGGCGAAATGCTAGAGTCCCGTGTGCTGTGCGGTGTCAGTGCACGTTAAAGAACCCCAGGTGGTCGAAGTTTCCGTAGTCCTCTACTACAGCCTCCCTCATAGCCTGGGCCCCTTTGGGACGTTAAACCCCATAAATTAAACTAATGCTCACTTGATGGTTTCTGAAACTTTTGTGTGTCCGCCTGTGTATGCTTGCGTTCAAACACCCACCGTTTTCGCAACTATCTCTTTTGCCACCATTCGAACGCGCTTATGGCTTCTTCCAGCGCATTTACACGAAATTAAGCGTTCAAAATACTTTTTTTTCCTTTTCTCCTGAATGCCATGCACCTGTTTCTCTAACACCTGTTTCTCTGTTTCTCTTGGCAGTTCATTCCCGGGCATTAGAGTGCTTTCTAAGCAGAAAAATAAGTGCGCCAAGGAAATCGCATGTGCTCATTTTATTAAAAATACGGGTGATACCTGTCGCTTGACCACCGATATCATACACTCTAGAGGGAGGTAAATTATTTGGCTGCTCACGTGCAAACGTTTGTTTTAATGTGTCATGAGCATATTAAAACCCAGTGTTCTTCAATGAAGCTTTCGTTGTTGACGTTGTTGGTCTGAGGACAAATTTCACACACCTACCGCGGCGTACGAACGGGAAGTATCGGGGGCGACGACGTGTATAGTGTCGCGATCTGCTTCTCGGCGTGCTGTGTGTACACTAAGTCGAAATAAGATAAAATGGGACTAATTGCAGCACTCACTACGTGCGGCGAAAGGTTAGTATGTCAGGAGACTAACTGATTACTCCTTGAAGTTAGTCGTTTAGGGAGTAATGGTCACTCTTTGAGTGACTGATTGTTTGTGAGAAAGCAGTTACTCCGAAGGGCTAACCCTTTTCATTCCTTTCTGGCGAGATTAGATGGGATGCCGCGAAATACAGTCCGCGTCACCCTTGTGTAAAGCGGCCGAGCAGTGCGCACCTGACAACAAAAACAAATTAAACTGCTTTAAATTTATCGCGCCCACATGGCTTATAGGTTTACTCTACTTCTGCGCAACGTTTGCCTTAAGAGCCTCGCAGCTGCGGCCAGGTGTCGCTTTGTTTGGAGGGCAGTACGCTTCTAGAGCACTCTACACAAAGGTAACTCAGACTGTACAGTTATGGACAAAAGTTTGCGGCACGCTGATTCGCGCAAAAAAATAAAGTTTTTTTCCGCGAACACGCATCCCACAAATTTTTGTCCATGACCGTATACCTCCTGTGGTCGCGCTGCTGACGGTGGCCCCGAGCACCATCCGAACGCTTTCCCTGGATATTTCCCGCACAAAATATTAATCAGTTGACAGTCAACGTTAGCTACAGTCTGAGCTAAATAAAAGCTTAGAACGTTTTGTAGATGCTGTTGCGGCGCTTTATACATGATTGTGGACAGATTAGGTTGTGAAAAAAAAAAGGAATGTGTGCTAGCTGTCGTACTCTGGGAGGACAATTAGCTCAGCTTTGCAGTGAGCAAAGGAACAAAGGATGGAGTGACAGAAGGAAGAGAAAGTGTGCAGATACAGCCTTGGTGAAAAGTCTTCAGGCCAAAGGGTTTGGTTCTAAGGCGAAGTCCCAATCCTCAGGAGATGGAGTATGCCCTCACCTACCAGAACTTTTCAACCGTCGCGAGCGACGTAAATGTCCCGCTGCACACTGCTGCAAAGTCAACCCTCTGGCCATAATACTTCTGGCCAATAGTATATATACCACGCACAGTCTTTAGGGCGTGCGTGAAAGCACCGATTACCATCAACCTGACGTCACCGCCATGGAATCCAGCGAGAGCGGAGCTTTCTTGGAAGGAATAACCGTGCGCTGAGGCTTTGGCTGAGGCCATTCGAACATGCCGTATATTTCATGCTAAGTAGCGCACACATCCAAATGCGTCGTCGCAATGCGCCGCCAACAGAGACTCGCTGCGCGAGCGAAGTAAGTGGTCTCGATGTGTCGCAGTCGGCGTATCAGGCTTCGCGACTGCGCGGGGGCTCAAAGGGCCGGTTGCACAGTTTACTTCTTAGACTAAATGCGCTCTGCGAGTAAAGTTTTCGAACGGGTACTTTCGCGGCGAGAAACGCAGCGGCGTCCGTCAAGTGAAGAGCTCTTCGCGGTGATTAGTTCGAATAAATAATAACGAACAGTGCGGCAAGCTTTCACTGTGCCTCATTCCGACCGCACCGCGAAGTTTTCTCAATGAAATGGTTTTGCTTTAAAGACTGTGTCCAGATTTTCCCTTGATACGAAGCCTAATTAGACGCCAAGTACTGCCGTCATGGTAATGTGAAGTCAAGTGAAACGGGACGCTCAAGTGTATGGTGTCATGTTGTCTCCTGGACTTCCGGTAAGTGCCTGCCGCCGACACAAGGAATGCTCGGCGCACCAGCCTGACTGTTCGGAAACGTGTTCATTCTGACCTACGTCTATAGTCCTCGGTGAGTTAGAGGTCTTTCTTCAGCCCCTTGGCAGGCTGGACCGTGCAGAGTGGAGAGGACGACGTGATGATGCACATCGCGGCACAATACACCTCGCGGCATAAGTACGAAGTGACACACAGTGAAAGCCTGATGCACCAATCATTTATTTGCCCTGGTTCGCTCGTTGTGCTTCGTGCTAACTCGCGAAACGAAGGGCTCTTTCTTCGATGAGCGCCGCCAAGTTACACGCCGCGAAAGGTGACGACTAGGGTATAAAAGACATTGTAACCAAGGGTATAGCTTCGAGAACCTGAACTCAGGGTGTCGAACCGGAATTTTTTGGGGTTCGGTTCGGGTTCGGGTTCACGCCTTTCGGGTTCAATTCCGGGTTCGGCTCCGGAGCGACATTCCGTTCCGGTTCGAACCGGTTCGGACCGCACCGAACCGGTTTAAACGGGTTCAAAAAGATTCAGAGGAAAAAAAAAAATCTTAACGTAGATGGGTTTCCACCAATCTTATTTTGCTGTTTGCTTTTCTCTGTGGCATCTGATAACAAAAAATGCAAAATTCGTTCAATGCGAAATGTTTTCACTTTCCCCATTGTAATTTACTGTCCGCAGAAAAAAGAGAGCAATTTACTGGAACAGCCGCACAATCAAATAAACTGAAAATAAATGTAAATTAGCTGTGTATACGTTAAAATCCATTTGATGAGGTACAGGGTTGGTCAAAAGTTCCCAGGCCACAGGGTCTGCTTTTCAGCGGCATATCCTGCTACTTATGATAGCAACAAGGATATCAAGGTTCTCAGAGGTGAGAATGATATTTATCCTATCTTCTATAGAGATTCTGGGCTTTCAGGGTGCCGTAACTGCCCAACTATAGCGCTCTAAAACAGACCGTGTGGCCTGGAAACTTCAGCTTCAGCAGTTTCGTAGACTCCGTTGCGCGAGTAATAGGTCACCCATGAACCTCGTGTCAGGCGGGAATTTCTCCTATGTGCAGAGTACTTACGCGGGCGCTGTCAGGACCGCTGCATGCGCCCTCTACGTTACCGCACGCTATTGAGAGAGGAAGCTGCAGGTCCTGTATCAAAAGGTATCTACAGATAAGACACTTTTATGTCGCCCCAAAGCCGAATTAATTGCCAGTCACCTCCCCTTACCCCATCTACCACATGGTAACCAACGTTATGGTAACCTCCAGGGAACATTATCTCTTCCTAACAACCAACAGCTTACGAAACATATTTCAGAGCCCTGCTCTTAGGCGCCTGTTCCTGCGTTCCGCGTCGTTGTTTTCGGCGTAGTCGGCGTAACCGGTTATTGTTGTCCAAGTAGAAGAGCGAAACGCCACATGGAAGGCTGCTGCCACGGGAACATCCCCCAGGCTGGCTAGCTGTGCGACACCGCTGGCAGGTGGCGTGTAAAGAGTTGCACTCAAATTTCGCATTACCGACTATCGTAATCGTCTGTCCATTTTTATTTTATTAAGCCACCTGTTCAATATCGCCTTTGTAGCTCGCGTTATATATCTCGACCCCCCTGTAGCTCAGTATCTTCAAAAACGCAGCTAATCGTGGCTTCTCGCTGGTACAGTGTAAAAATGAGACTTTTTCCTGTGCCGATGTCGTCACAATTTTTTTGTTCTCTTAAAAAGAGTATGATAAAAAAAGCAGGCTTGGGGAGGTTCGGAGCACTTCTTATCTGCAAGGACACAAATTCGCAATATCTTCGTTGCGACGTTGCGTTGTGGCACTTTTGCGCAACGTATTTATGTCACTTCTGTGACGCAAATGATCAACCTACATTTTTTGTTATTTTTCTCGGGCGCTGTCAAAGGGAACCTACGCGTCGACATAATTTTTATGCTTCCTTTATAGAGTCTGATGAATAGGTCGCGCACTTTTTTCGACCAACTTGTTTCAAGGTTTTTAACTTTAAAAACCACAAGCTACTCCCTCCTGGCAGCTGTGCTTAGTAGGCAACAAAGTGCTCATCGGTCTATTCTGGACATGGTCGTAAGAAAATTTTGTGCTGATACATTCGGATTCATGACTCTTCACTTTCCTTAGAACACCTGCACGGCCTCTCCAGAAGGCAGATGACAAATGTTGTGATCAGTCATTACTTCCATTACCCATATACGTGCAGCCTTACCTAGCCTTTCTTGACACCGGTAATAGGCCACAAAAACCTTTTTACACGTCAAACGAGAACCCTACGCGTGAGGACGTGCCTTCGCGCTGTTGTGACTCTACTACCCCTTCTTTGTGTGTTCCTGGCACAGTCTTAAGCCATTCCCAGAGGCAGTGCGGGGTTGTGCTACAGTGGTGCTTCTCCGAATACGCGCTCCCATGCGACACCTGCAAAGAACAGTGGCGCCCGACACGACGGACGGAGACTTTGAGTCTAGACGACTCCTTTCTTCCACTGCGGCGTCACTAGCACCCAACGCAGCAGTAATGACCCTGCGACCATGTATGTCGCCAGGGAGACATCACTCAACGCCTGCCGCCACGCACGGAGGTAGCGGCTGTCAATCATCCGCGCTTCGCCCTTTTGTCGACGGCGCGGGTGGCGCCGCTGCAAGTGTTCGCCTTCGGGAGTCTCCTTGAAAAAAGGCATGGGACCCCATGGCCGGTTTCCTGAAGGGTCATCAGCTGACGGCGCCGTTAATGAGTACCCGATTTCGACAAGATGGCAAAGCCAGCCAATCAGCGTCGTTGGCTTCATTCAAAGGCATCCCTACGATTGGACGAAAAAGGCGGGAAGAAAACGGGAGAGGCTATTTAAAGCGCTCGACACGTTCATCGAGCAGCGATTCCTTGAGACTTCTCAGCTTTTACTGTTTGTCATTGCTTGTGACTTATGTTGTAACTATGTGAATATAGTTTTCCCTTGCTCCTCTCACTCCCCGTCTCCGGCCCACGTTCCTTCCTCCATCGGCACAGCGGCGGTGTTCCTGGACCAGATGCCTGGTGAAACAAGCTTCTAGCAGGGCAAAACATAACAGCGCCGAGGGGACGTTTGTGCCGTGGTCAGTAAATTGCTGCCCTTGCGAGGAACGAGAAACTAATGAACAATGAAATTATTTGTGTTGTGATGCTATGTTCGTCTGTGACATACTTCAGCATATCCTTAAAAAAAAAAAAGAACATGGAGATCACGCCTTTCGCTAAGGAATCCTGCTCGTGATGAAAGACTCCGGAATTCCGTGTGAACTTTTCATGTTAATAGGTCTGCTTGGTGTGTAGAACAGCCGCTTTATGGATAAACATGCCAACCTTCACGTTCAACGAGGTCACTGTTACGAGAACCGTGCATTTTAGTGCTAGAGGTATACGCTACTCAAGTTCAACCTCCTGACTGGTTGCCCTTTCTTGACGTGTGCGCTTTCCGGAATTTTGATGTGCGTGCGGAGTAACGGAGGGATGGCGGCGTGAGGACGTACAGGGTCTGTTCTGAAAGTAGTAGGACTGGTTTTTTCCTGGGCGAACGGGCGGACGAGAGGCAATCTGGGCGTGCTGGATCGTTGAAGGGGGATATTGGGAATGCTGGGGAAAATCGGCAGTCGGCTCTCGGCCATTGAAGAGAGCAGGTGGCTTGTACTGTGAACCCCTGTCGACACGTCTCGTCACGCAGAATCAGAGCGTTTACTTGATTTTTTTATTTATTTATTTATTTATTATTCCTCAAAGGTCCCTTTCGGGACATTACATGAGGGGTGGGGATAACACGGCAAAACAAAGATATTATACATTAATAAGAAATGGACAAATATTACATTGATGAATGGGGTTCCTCGATGGTGGTCTTGAAAAGTCGGTGAATCATGATGGTGGCCACTTCAGCAGGGAGGTTATTCCAGTCACGGGCAGTCTTTAAGAAAAATGATTGCTGGAATGTGGTGGTATGGGCACGTTCAGGGTAAACAGCGTTCGGGTGGTTATGGCGGGAAATGCGATGGACACGTGGAATTAATTGGTTGGCTTCTGTAAAGTTGTGGAAGAATTTATGAAATAAGCAGAGACGTGCTGTGTTCCGACGGGTGACTAGTGTAGGCAATTGCAATCGTGATTTCAGACCTGAGATGCTGGTATGATAGGAGTAGTCAGATGAGATGAACCTCGCGGCACGATTCTGAACAGACTCAATGGTATTAATTAGGTTAGTCTGATGGGGATCCCAGACAGAGTTAGCATATTCAAGTTTAGGTCTGACGAAAGTCTTGTAAGCGAGCGATTTGAGAGAACTTGGTGCTAGAGCAAGGTTGCGCCGAAGATACCCAAGGACACTGTTTGCGGAGTTAGTTATGTTGGTGATATGGAGAGTCCAAGTTAGATCACGAGAGATATGGACGCCTAAGTATTTGTAATGACTGACGGAAGAAATTGGGCAGTTATTAATAGTGTACACTGGCGCGATGAAGTTGAGGCGACGGTGAAAAGAAATCAGTGAGGTCTTTGAAATATTAAGAGACATGAGCCACGTGTTACACCAATGTTGCACTTTTGAAAGGTCTTCTTGAAGAGTGACGATATCTGAAGAATTTGTTATGGGGCGATATATGACACAATCATCAGCAAACAGTCGGACGTTGGAAGAAAGACTAAGTGGAAGATCATTAATATATATTAGGAAAAGAAGGGGACCTAGTACACTTCCCTGTGGGACGCCAGACTTCACAGGTGAAAGAGATGATGAGTGACTATTAGCATATACGAACTGATGACGGTCAGTTAAAAAGGCACGAATCCAATTAACGATGAAGGGGTGCAGATTCAGACGGGAGAGTTTGTGTATTAAGCGACCATGAGAAACTTTATCGAACGCCTTTTCGAAATCAAGGAACACAGCGTCACAATGAATATTACGGTCTAAGTACGAGTGTAAATTGTGTAGGAAAAGGGCAAGCTGTGTCTCACATGAGCGACCTTTAAGGAATCCATGTTGATTAGGATGGAAGAAATTTACAGAAGTTAAAAAGGCAGCAACATGCGAGTACAAAATATGCTCCATGATTTTGCAGCAAACGCAGGTGAGTGAAATCGGGCGATAATTTAACGGGGATGAACGGTTACCTTTTTTGAACACTGGAATGATTTTGCCGATACGCCAGTCACGTGGTAAAGATCCTGATGATAGCGATTGCTGAAAAATGAGCGACAAGATCACACTGCTAATATCTTTAGTATTCTTCAGAACTTTTGAATTTATGGCGTCGATACCTGAGGACGAAGTATTGGTTAGCGAGTCAATAATTTTTGCAATGCCTTGAGGTTCAAATGATATGCTTTCCATGACTGGATGATCCAAAAATGGGATATCGGGAAGGTTATCGGCAGGCTCATTGGTGAACACAGAAGAAAACGCAGAGTTAAGGACACTCGCCACATCAGAATCATTAATCGGAAATCCGGAATTATCACAGAGCGTAATGACAGAAGATTCATGAGGCATAATGGTTTTCCAAAATCGCTTGGGGTTATTTTGTAGCATTGATGGTAAAGTGTTGGAGAAGAAGGTACGTTTTGCTTGCGCTGTTTGAGTGTTGTAGTGTTTTTCGGCGCTGTAATACTTCGTCCATGCTAGGGGAGAGTTAGTGAGCTTAGCCTTTCGAAATAAGCGTTTTTTCTTGTTATTTAGTCGTTTTAGCGATACGTTAAACCATCAGCGATACGCGATCAAATTTTGTGTAAATCGTGATAAAACGGGCAAAGAGACTCACGACATGATTAAGGAGGCCTACGGTGACGCTGCTATGGATAGATCATGTGCTTTTTGAGTGACACAAGCTGTTTCGAGAAGGTCAGGAAAAAGTGAAAGACCACGACCGCTCCGGATGTCCTTCGACCAGCAAGACCAACGAAAATGTGTAGCAAGTGAAACATTTACTGAACAGTGATTGTAGGACGAGTATCAGAATGATTGCTGATGACTTGAGCATTCCTCAAACCCAAGTTTTTGAGATCGTGAAAGAAAACTTAGCCATGAGAAAAGTGTGCGCGAAGCTGGTTCTGGGATTGTTCTCAGAGGAGCAAAAGGCCAACCGGAAAGCGATCTGCCAGTATCTTCTTCATCATGAGAATGAGGGCCCCGATTTTTGGCCCAGTACAAGTCGGCAACGCTGTCTCAGGCCCCCTGCAGCCCATACTTGGCCCCGCCAGACTTTTTTCTGTTCTCAAGAATAAAATCGACGCTCAAGGGGAAACATCACGGATCGGTAGAGGCGGTTCAACAGGCCTTGACGAGGGAGCTAAACATCATTCCGATCCAGGCGTTCCTGGAGGCGTACGAAAACTGGAAAACTCATTGACAGCAGCGTGTAGGTACGGAAGGGTGCTACTTTGAAAAATTATAACCGTTTGTACTATTCTCTTGAATAAATTTTATTTTAAAAAATGAGTCCTACTACTTTCAGAACAGAGCTGTATGCCGAGATCGCTGAATGCGGCCCGGTCAAGTATAAGGCACGAGGAAGGTCAGGGAGATTAATATTCCATGAGACAACAAAAAAAATACTAAGACGGTTACGATTATTTTTAATGCGAAATATTAGCGAAGCTATGTCGGTGTCTCAGTCTGTGAGGATCATTGTTTTGCTTTGCTGGGTCGTCGGCACGTCTGGCGACAATATTAGTTCGATAGTATTATTAGTTGAAGAAAACGATGCACAATGAAGTGCCCGTAGGCGTCCGAGTTTCGAAACGCGTACGAACTGGTGCACTTCAGCAACGTACTTTTTTTGCGCGAAATCACATTTCAAGAGCAGCACATTAAAATAGGCAGTGCGTAGAGTGCCGTCCTACGGCGCAGCAACAACGTACTGCGCAGCACCGCCCCGCGATGCTCGAGGTGCACATTCTAGCGCTGTAATATCGAAAAAGCGCAACGCTCGCTGCTCCGAATTTCGCGAGCTGACTGCGGTGGTGTCGCCTGCCAGCGCGGCGGACGACGGCGCTCTGACAGTGTGCTACTCCCTAGTCGTCTCTAGGCCTAACTTGTTTCCCATCGAACCCACAGTGGGCTGCGCTTTTGAATTGACCAACGCTACAGTAAATGGTCTACTCATTGCATTGCCTTACTGACCGCCCCATTGTCTCATGCTAAAAGAAAATATATGATCGATTTCAGCGACGGCTCAACAGCGGAGCTAGCGTGCAAGAGATCGGGTGAGCCGCGGCAGCTGCTACGCCCTAGCTTGTATCGCAGTTATTACTCCTACCGTCAACTCGGTACAGATCAGCGATCCTCTAAGAGGAATCATTTTTGACATTCACTTATCCCACGGCTTATTATTTACGACAGCATGAAAGCTTAGCACGATTTTCAGATGCTGGCGCCAGGGCTCCGCGTCGCAAAGGCGTTGCCTTGGCGCGGACGGCTTACAGGAGGTGCGCCGATGTATGTACTACGGCAGTGGAGGCAGTGCTGCCACCGGACGGCGCCGTCGGACGGCACTCACAACACTGCGTTGTAAGGTATTTGCAAATGCTGCTTCGCTCTGCCGATAATTGCGTCACTTCGTTCGTTGCACCCGGCCGGTGGATGCCGAAACCGAGAACGGTAGCGAGCCGTGTGACAACCGCGGTTTGAGATAACCGCGGCGAATCGCGGTTTGAGATAACCACAGTTAAGTTCGGTAACCGCGGTTACGCTAACCGCGGTTAACTCTGCCCGTGTAACAAGGTACATCTTTGTTGTGTTCTTTATTGCTTGCTGTTTGGTTGTGGTTTGTCGAAGCCCGGGAATAAAGAAAACAAAAAGGCAAGTGGCTGCCGAAGCTGGTCAGTTCGCGGCTTCTGTGTGTGTGTGTATGTGCCTGCGTGCGTGCGCGTGTGTGCAGCCTCCACCCTTGATGCACACTCCGGTGGGCGCCGATCTGCGTACTGACCGGTTAAAATTCATCTACAACCACCTTCATCGTCCCTCACCACCTGCAGCTGATATAACCGAAGCTGACTGCTCCACGTATGCCGTTGCCAAAGTGTTCTCGAAAGAACGCCAACAAGCTTACTTCGTTACTTCAAGCTTACTTACTTCGTAGCCTCTCGTCTCGGAGACCAACAACTTGGCCGCCGCGGTGGCTGAGTGGTTATGATGCTTGGCTGCTGTCCCGAAAGACACAGGTTCGATCCCGGTTGCGGCGGTCGCATTTCTATGGAGGCGACAAGATTGAGGCCCGTGTACTGTGCGATGTCAGTGCATGCTAAAGAACCCCAGGTGGTCGAAATTATCCAGAGCCCGCCTCTACGGCGTCTCTCGTAGCCCGAGTCGCTTTGTACCGTTAACCCTTAAAGGGACAGTGAGGAGAGCTCTATCAATATTTTTTTTATAGCAAAATCCGATAGTTCGGCATTTCATGGTTTTGCTGCCACTTGGCCGGCAGCGAAAGATGCATTTATTACTAAGAAATTTGGATTCAAAGTTGAAAAGTTTTTCCCGCCGCACTGATTCAAACTTGGGATTCTCTTATGACGACAAAGGACTAAGTGACGTGAAACATGACGGGCCATGACGTAACGCAGACTCCGTGATTTCTGACGGCCAGCAGAGCTGCCTAGCAGCAGCCGAAAAGAAAGCGATCGCCGGCCGCACGTTGAAGGCGTCTATCGGCTATTGCGGCCGTCGCTACCGTCGCTTCGTTTACGTTTGCACCGGCATTTTGCCAGCGTTACGATGGATCCCGTTCTCGAAGTCGTCAACGAAGTTCTCTCAAATAGACACCTTTAGCATACCGTGTACCTTGTTACCGTTAGCGGAATTCCGGGAGCCAGCCTACTGCCGGTGAGCAGGCGCTGATTGGTGATGCTGCAGGCGCGCGCGTAGCTGCCGGGTACGTGTCGCCATCAGGCGACGTCAAGGAGATTTGCGCATGCATTGGCTGCGCCTCAGTGATTCGTGTCTTCTCGTGTCCCGGTGTTACTAGAAGCATTGGTTCTAGCAACACTTTTGTCCTACGATGTCATCACGCTTGTACTTGCGAGTTTGGCCTGTGGCGGCGATACCTGTATTTTGGTTCTTGCTCTTTTCTACGTTACAAGAGCTTTGTTGTCAGTATGAGTGGCGTTTTTGTAATCAGGAGCTGGCATTCTGTCGATACAAGCCAACTTCAATTTCTCCTCAGTGACCCTTTAAACGCAACCAAAATCACCATCCCGAAGTTCGACAGCGAGTGGTGGCTGCAGTCCGGCGAGCAGGGAAACAGCGCGAATGCATGGCTTCCAAACGAAACTTTATTTGGGCTGACTTGCCCCCACAAAGAACTGAATGACTCGGCGGCGGCGTAGCAACAAGCATATATGCTCGGCGGTCGTCGAACAGAATGCCCGCCGCTCTCGGCCGTGCTGAATTTAAAGCTGATAGCGAACTTTTCACATGAAGCATTCAAAGTCACTAGAACATTCTGCAACAATTTAGAAGCGACTCCGCCTGGATGCGATCAATCGAGATAAATCTGGTCGCTTCTTGCATCACAAAGTGATAAAGCGGTTTGCCGTCAGCTTTGAAGAATGAACAAACGCTAAAGAGATTATGTTCAACGTGTCAAAGCAACACGGCGGCTATCAGGGATGCTGTATAATGGAGGACTCTAGATTAACGTAGGCCAGCTGGGGTTTCTCAAAGTTCGCTCACATCGCACAGCACACGTGCATTTTCGCATTTCGCCGCCATCGAAATGCTGCCCCCGCACCCGGGATCGAACGTGCGAGCCACCTTGGAATCAGCAGCCGAGCTCCACGGCCACTTAGCCATCGTGAGGGGTCTTATTTCGTACCTGCTGCCTGAGAGAACGAGTACCTCCGAAGGTGAATGTTGCACAGCATGGTTGGTTTGGTTTTTGGTTTAGGAGGTTTAACGTCCCAAAGCGACTCCGGCTATGAGGGACGCCCTAGTGAAGGGCTCCGGAAATTTCGACCACGTGGGGTTCTTTAAAGGGACACTGAGGAGAAATTGAAGTTGGCTTGTATCGACAGAATACCAGCTCCTGATTACAAAAACGCCACTCATACTGACAACAAAGCTCTTGTAACGTAGAAAAGAGCAAGAACCAAAATACAGGTATCGCCGCCACAGGCCAAACTCGCAAGTACAAGCGTGATGAGATCATAGAACAAAACAGTGTTGCTAGAACGAATAGCAACACCAGGAACCGAGAAACCATGCATCACTGAGGCGCAGCCAATGCATGCGCAAATCTCCTTGACGTCGCCAGATGGCGCCACGTGCCCCCGGCTGCTACGCGCGCTCCTGAAGCATCGGGACAAATCAGCGCCTGTTTTCCGGCGGTAGGCGGGCTCCCGGTATTCCGCTAGCGGTAACAAGGTACTACACGGTATGCTAAAGGTGTCTATTTGCGGGAACTTCGTTGACGACTTCGAGAACGAGATCCATCGTAACGCTGGCAAAACGCCAGTGCAAACGTAATCGAAGCGACTGTAGCGACGGCCGCAATAGCCGATAGATGCCTTCAACGTGCGGCCGGCGGTAGCTTTCTTTTCGGCTGCTGCTAGGCCGCACTGCTGGCAGCCAGAAATCACGGAGTCTGCGTTACGTCATGTGCACGTCATGTTTCACGTCTCTTAGTCCTCTGTCGTCATAGACGAATCCCAAGTTTGAATCAGAGCGGCGGGAAAAACTTTTTAAACTTCGAATCCAAATTTCTTAGAAATAAATGCATCTTTCGCTGCCGGCCAAGTGGCAACAAAGCCATGACATGCCGAACTATCGGATTTTACTATAAAAAAATATTAATAGTGCTCTCCTCAGTGTCCCTTTAACGTGCACTGACATCGCACAGTACACGGGCCTCTAGAATTTCGCCTCAATCACAATCCGACCGTCGCGGCCGGGATCGAATCCGCGTCTTTCGGGTCACCAGCCGAGCGCCATAACCACTGAGCCGTCGCGGCGGCCCCGCACAGCATGGTTCGGTCGTTGCGCCTGTTTCACATATTCATGACTCATGACACAAAGCAAGGGAAGCCATTCTCAATTCATTTTCCTCAAATTAATTTTCTCCATTACGGCCGCTCTTTGCTTCTTTTTTCACTCACACTTCCTCCCTTCCTGTACGGTGCGGGTGTCCACCGAGATGACAGAGAATTACAGAGTCATTAATTAGCAAGCTACAGGCTTAGGCTTCGCTGTGGCTAAGCGATGTAATGCTACTGATGAGTAATCTCAGACGTCGTCAAACGGATGTCTGGTATCCACCAAGATGTGCAAGACATTTACTGCGTAATTTCCTTTCCTCAAATACAATGTTCATTTTCTTCATTACGGCCCCTCTTTCTTCTTCCACTCCCACTTTCTCCCTTCTTGTACGGTTTGGTTCCGGTGTCCACCGCGGCGGTTGCTAGGCAACAGCTCAAGGTCTGTGCGACCACGGCCGAGGTGCAACCACGGCAAAAGTACTACGACCATGCTGAAGAGGCGAAGTGGCTGGCGTAGCTACAGTAGTGTAGCTATCACTACAAAAAATAAAAAGCTCCAGTGATTGCTGACGAAGTTTATTCTGTCATGCACAACAGGATGCCCGCATAATTATCACAAAGCAAGGAAGGCACAGAGGGAAGTGCACACAAGTGTACATCTGTGGATGAGACAAGAGCCAGGTCACACATGCCCAGAAGACAAAACAGTTGTGCCTGACTATTGGCTCAGTTACTAATACTGCTTCCACAGTAGGTACACACACCTTATTCACATGTACATGACACCCCAGTGCAAAATGGCTGCGAAATGCTGCTTGTTCGGTCTCACAGCAGCCATTTACAAGATCAGTGATGTGCTGGGGTGGGGGGGAAGGGGGGGGTGGAGACTATATGTACACTGCATAAGTGCAGATTGACCTGTGACCTTGCATGGCTTTGGTTAAGAAAACCAAAGGAAGCAAAACAGTAACCACTAATGAAAGATTAAAGCCACATGAGCAGCTTGCTGTGTGCTGCCCTGCCCTTGTAGAGGGGTGAGCTGCAAGTATGTGAGCATGGATGACAGTCATGAAGAAAGATGTGCTGACAGTGATTCTCTGGCCTATGAATGGTAAGGAGGAAGAGAACTAAATACCTGCATGCAAATGTGAATGCTCTGAGAAAATTGGGCACACATGAAAAGGGTTGACCAAATATATTATGACTCTACAACCATTAGTGACCTCCCAAATAATACACAAGCTTACTTTATGCCTTCAGTTAACTGCATGCATTTTCTGATGTGCTTGAACCACACAGCATCCAATTATATAACAATGAACAAAGATACACTAAAAATCTTTATCGCACCAGAGCAATTTATACAACATTATTCATCCACATTCAGGTTTACCTGCATTTGAGAGCACACTGAAATCCTAAACTATATTCAAGAATAGCCTCAGAAGTGAAGAGGCTAGAACAGAAAAATAGCAACTTAAAGCTGTTGCCTCTTGTCCCAAAGTACTGCAAGATAGAAGAGCATGTATAGCAAAACAAAAAAAAGTCCACAACACAAATAATGTTAATTCAATAGTGAAAAAAAAAAGTAAAAAAAGGAAAGAACCTAAGATGTATATGCACATTATTTACACAACTACAAATAAAGGAGCAGCCATTTAGTGCAATAAAGAGAAACGTGCTTGCCCTACGATAAGGCGCAGTTCATCTCTAGTAAGTGGCTAACTACTGATAAACAATTCACAGAAACAGCTGAAAGTGATCAAAACAAAAACACTAAAGTAGAAATGAAGTTGGAAAGCCCAACACATGCATACAAAAACTACAGAAACAGAAGCAAAGAATGGCATTTTTGAAAATAAGCAGCAAGTATTTATACACCATATATCACAGCAATAACTTGAAGACAAAATAAGCTTTCAAAAAACTGTGTTCTCAAAAATTCCTCACCAAGCCAAGAAATCTGCTTACAGCATACCTGCAAGTGAGCAGGACTGCGAGGAGTATAATAAAAAGAGTTGGAGCTACCACCAAAAGGCATCAGTGTAAAATATGCTGTGCCCAACAAACGGCATAAGAGGCACTCGATGTGTCATGAAAGACCCTGCCTTCTGAATGCGCTACCAGATTTAAACTTCCCTCGAAGCCGACCGCACCACACACGACATTGTAATACAATGAACAGTTACAAGCAGAGAGGAAGCTCTAGTTCACTCTGATATGCCGAAGCACTGAGGCAGGTGATGGCAGAGCGGAGTTTTGGAATGCCTCAAGTCCCGCAGTTGTTCGATGTTACCATTATCCCACACAGTCGAGTATCACTGTGTGCAGTGAGCATTGATTGTGATGCTCTGGTCTGGGACCAGGCCAAAATTAAGAGCAAGAAAAACTTGCTAAAACAATGACAACAATTAAGAGGAAAAAAAAATGCTATGTACAAAAGATTTCACAAAATTGGGGGGAAGGGCATAGTTGCACGACTTGCTTACAGTAAGATCGATGCACTTCAAGACAGTGCAACACATAATAGACTCTGAAATGTAAGAACTCATGTAATATGTTACTGAATGAAAAAAAAAAAAGTGGGGTGACAAAGTCTGCTGGCTGCAGCTTACAATGGTTCCCCGCTGCTTTGCTACAAGCCGCTGACCCTGAACATATGCAACAAAAAATATTCAAGAGGGGACCACAACATGCTATCATTGAAAGTAGGTTTGGGCCGTTAATTTATATGGCAAACAGTAGAGAGAGGCCTTCATTTAGGACACCAAAAGAAATAAAAAGATCAGCCATCTCTCAAGACATTATTGCCTGCTCTTATTTCTACAAAAAGTTCTCTTGGTGTGTGGCCACATTTCAAGCACACCTGCAAGTGTAGAACGCTTTCAAGTGCAGTCAGGCACCACAGCTCAAATCCAAGCATTTCTGTGTTTTATAAAAATACAATACTTGTTGGCACATGCCATTTTCAACACATTCTCAAAGCATATAATGTTGTCAGGTGTTCACCTAAACATGGTGAAGTGACAAACACATTGCTCCACAATGCCACTGCTTCGATGTTTTAGAACATTACAACTAACAAAAACATTAAACACTTCTCACATCTTTTTAAGAATGCCCCTACTTCAGGAGGGTTCTATTTCAGATATAAAAAATTACTGAAGACTGCAGCTGTAAAAGGTTTCCCCCAAGTCCTTTGGCAGGCTAATGGGTGCAGTGCATCAGTTTAGTACATTCCCAAGCATAACTATATGATTGCACATTTGATTTCACCTCAAAAAGGGTTTCAGGGACTGAATGCTCTACAATGCAGTGACTCATACACTGCTTTGTATTGCTTTAGTCCACAATAAGCAGCCAAGCCACCACATGAACCAATGCAAGCAGCCCCCTCCAAACGACAGCACTAACTCAAGTGCCACTTGGTAACTTCAACTTGAGCTGAAAGGGCTTGCGGGATTTTTTGGTGCTCACAGGAGAGGATGGCTCACTCTTCTTTGGGCGAAGGATGAAGTTCAGGGCATGAGCTGTACTGAGTGCATAGAAGACATTGGCTGAAGACGGAAAAACTATTTCTGCAATACAAAAGAAATTGCAGGTGTTAACATTTAACTGCAAGATGTTTAAAGCAGTCACTGAAGCATTATCCGGTGTTTACACTGCGTTAATACACTAAGACTTCCACACTATACTGGGAAGTTCTTCAGTACAACACAGATTCACTTTGACAAAGGCAACCAACTTCTGCAGATGTCTACTTGACTGGGTACAAATTATAACTGCAGGAATAATTTTCACGATGATAGCACTAATTGCCTAAAAGCGCATTACCTAACTCCTTCAGTCACCAATTATCCAGTGGGAGGAAAATGTTCAAATTTTCAAAAAGTTGTGAGGAATACCAAGATTGCAGAGAAAAGAATTCCACCCTTTGTGATAGTTAATTACGCGGTTTCTATCTGGTCTTGATAAGTCGTCATTGTGACTCTACACTGCTTTAACGGTCTTGGTTAAACTTTTGGCTCATTACTGTCAGAAGTCATTGTGTGAACAATTAAAATTATCTTTGACCTTCAAAAGTGCTGATGCAATGCATCCAAACAAGCAAACGAATACAAGCACTCTCCGAAGCCATACTGGCGCTTACATAAAAAGCGGAGGCACACATCTGCGGCGCGGCGCCTACGATTGTGCACACAACTTTTCAAACTTTTTTTCGAAGTGTCTAGAGCTGTTTTCACGAAGTCAGTGATACAACATTTTAGATCCTGCTTGAGAGATTGGCAGGGCCATTTCGTGCCTAGTAAAAAAGTATCACTTTTCAAAAACGAGAAATGAAGGATGTCGCAAAGCTGCAAGGATGTGTCTAGGAAGTGCTGCCTGGTGCTGTAACTTTTTTCTCTCGCACGGTGGAATGTTTTGCTAAAAGACAATGTACCTGATATTTTGTTGTAGAAGCTGCTTGGAATGATAAAGAAAATAATTATTTGGGAATATATATATATATATTTTTTTTTTAGAAATCAAGGTGAAATTCCATGAGCATGGAAGTGTGCGCTGTGCATGAATTCCTAATGTTTTTAAGCCATTCATGTTCTTTTCACGAGATAGGGGTTGAAAATATACACACTCAAATTTACAGACTTTTCTTGATCACAGAACATAACGTGTGTTCGAAAGGGTGAAAAGCAGTTTTCACCACTCATTTTGCATGCCTAGCTTGAGATGATTCTAACGTAACTTGTTGCGAAGAGTTCAAAATGTAAGCTCCAGTCATCCCAGCATATTGATACCCCAACAGTAACCGAAACTGACACAAAACAAGTTATGTAAGCACATGGTGACCGAAGGGGTTAACTTTTTAATTATTATTTTTAAGGCATGCACTTACAGTGGGCTGCTCTGGACAGATTAAACAAAATTGTGGACAGTAACAATCTAGGATGGGCTATTTTGCACAGCATGAGTACAGATGACCTTAGGGAAAGTTAACATAAAACTAACCTCGCTATACATCCAGATACTAGTGCTGATGGGGTAGCCTGCAGCAGGGTTGACATACAATGCCATGTATGTCAAATTATGTAAATTATGTATGTAAAATTAAAAACACCACTCGCACACCAAAATGCAATTAGCAATAGGCTTGGTTTTTAAATGCATAATCATTCAGACCCAATGCCAATTTGGCATTATCTAATGAAATTCAAAAACCACCCGCCTTGGTTACATTTAGCTGGGACAGCCAGTATATGCATACAAAGGTTGTCCAAACTAAAATGGGTCAAGATTAAAAATAAAACCAATGCATTCTTCTGAACTGAAGCCAAGTAAATGCTGTTGAAGTCATGTAAAGTCCTGGCCAGTATATTTATCATTACTCCTACTTTAATAACTGGTTGACATTAATTCATCAACTTTTTAAATATGGTTTGGTTTATGGGGGTTTAACGTCCCAAAGCGACTGAAACTGTCGTCCCAAAGACTGTAAACACCAAAGACAAGCGCAAGTTTACTGCATTAGAATTATAGAAATTAATGACCGGAATTTTGTTTCAAAAGAGGCTTATTACAGACTTCGGTTAAAAAAATTGGTAGGGTACAGTAAAAAAAAAATACTAAACAGCTATTTAAACAAATATTACGGTTCAGTAAAGAGAGCACAAAAAGCTAATTACAATGATACCAATGTGACTGCTCTAATGCTAGTAGACCCCGAGAAAAATGGCCTCGAACATAGTCTAAAATACATGGGAGGTACAGGGCCTGCCCTGTCCCCATAAAAATCTGTGTTGTCTAAGTACCTGAATACAGGAGTTCAAAAGTGTCAACATGATGATGGAAACTAGCTCAACATTTAGCTCCAACATTTTTGTACAAGGGAGCACCCCTTTGCAAACCCATATTTGCAGTAAGTGATGCTCGGAACAGGGCACACATGAATGTTGTCATATAAGGGCTGTATGCTGAGACGATTCTTCACTCTTGTGAAGAGTGTCCTCATGCCACTAAGCTACAACTGGCAGTACACAGCCAAAGGGTACCAATGTCTCGTGAGCGAATTGCCTCTAGCATGTGTGACAGACATTGGTTCAACAAACATAGTCCAGTATAGTGCAACACAGGCACACCATGACATGCTTACCGGAGTCTGGCAGCTGCTGCGACAGCACATACTCATCAGGATCGCCTTCTAGGCCATGCTTCTCCAGGGCATTGCGCACCACTGCTGGTGTGTGGTCCCCATTGCTCAGCTGTGTCCAGTGTAAAAAGCACAACAAAGGGACAAGGTTGGAAAACTGAAATGTTTAGAATGTGCAATCTGATCGTCGCACTAATATAGTAAACCACTACATACCAATATGCTCTTGTAAAGAGTGGTGCCTTGATTCACGCCAGTAGGGCTGCCCTGACATGCTGCCAGTGTTGGATCCAGGCTGACCCTGATGACTTTGAGGTCAGGGTCATGTGGTGGTGTAGGTGGGGGGCAAGCACTCATCATGCTTTGCAGGTTTCCAGTGCTTTGCCACGGGCGCTGCTGGGTCCACTGCAATTACACAGTGCAAAAGGGTTTGCCTTGGACCCTGCAGAGAACTAAGCTAAGGCTTTCGACCCAAAGTATGCATGTTGCGTGTTTCTTGCAACAATGGAACAGAGCATGTTGCCACAAGGAGTGGGTAAAGCTTGAAATGCATCCAAAGTAGTTGAAAACTAGGAGCAGAGTGCTCCACGCTCCCATCTAGAATGCTTGTAGGGTACACTGCAGTGTGTGCTGGTGTCATTCTTGAGTGGCCCAGGGCTTGGGACAGTATCGTGTTGGGCATGCGCTTTTGTATGGATCATGGTTGACTCCATGTGCCTGAAAGAGCTGTATCAAGCCCAGGAAGTAGTGCTAACTGCTACGAATGCATACCGTTTGAGGGCTTCATACAAATGAGTGGAATACTGTAATACAGTCGAACCTGATTATACTGAACTCGTTTAGATCATATTTTGTTGCAGAACAATTTGTGACCATTGTAAAGCTACAAAGTGAATGCACACCAAAACACTGCAAAGATTGGCAGTCACATCTAATAGATCAAACTTCAGAGAGTGCTGGTCAATTCAGGAGGTTGGCTAAGCTGACTTCCCCTCAGCATACATCTTAAGGTGACCTTTCCTGCATGGCGCAGCAAGTGCTGCATAGCACGCGGCAACCAATGATGATATATAGATGTCTCATGATGTATGTGCCTAGCAGCCAACTAGTGTAAGAGTTTTTTTGGGGCTTTAGCAAATTGGGTAAGGGGGCCATGCAGTTAGCACATGCGGTGTGTGGTGAAGCTACTGGCATCATTTTGTATGGTTTTGTCACAACTGTGTATGTGCAATGGCTGCCATGACGTGGGAGAACCACCCCTTCCTCGTGAAACTGGTGATAATCAAACGAGCTGAATGAGGTGAGAAGAAATCTGCAGTCGTTGCAGAGTACAACACAAGAAGCATGTGACTGCCATTTTAAAGAACACGACTTACGTTACGGCTAAGAGAAGAGGCCCAGTGTTCGTGGCACCAGAAGTGCACTATTGCGCGCAGTATGACTTGCAATGCTCTGGAGCGTGCTGCAGAGTGCCAGTGCTGCCAACCCTAGAGATTTTTCCCTTGATCTAGGGAATTTGGATGTCATTTGTTGTTGTAGTGGTTTTTTTTTTTGCATTGAATATGGAAGGTAAAAATTTTTTCTACCCCGGCATCTGCTATCGCTGCTGGAAGCACCTGAGCTGGGGCAGCGGAAATAAAGGATAGCAGGTAGAGTGTAGAAGTGAAAAGAAAGAGGGGAGCGTCATTTAGCGGAAAAGAGATTTTTTGTATAGTCTAGGGAAATTTCATTTGCTCGGAGAGCTTTTTTCCTCTCTCTCTCTCAAACTGGGAAGACAGTACCAGTTTTTCGTTGTTTTTGCACTATAACTGACGGAGGCATGCACAACACCACCGCGCGCTCGAGTAAAGCCTGTTTCACACGCTTTGTTGCTGCGGCGCAAAAGCTTTTTAGAGCCATCGCGGTGGCTCCAGCAGCCAGAGCGGCGATGTTCCAACAAGTTAAAAATTTTTCGCTGCGCTGCGCTGCTCAATTTTGAGTCTCTTGCATGCATGTGAACCAGCCTTTACACGAACGTAGTCGGATGTGTATGGTCCCTGACGTGGCCAGTGGCACCCGCTGCTGTGATCTGGTGTGCCACCCAATATGACGTAACGCAGGGTAGTTCACCACACAAGGTTAACCCTCGCCGCCAGGAAAAAAGGAAAAAACCAAGAAGTGAGGAGGAGACAGGAGAGTTGTAAGAAAGAAGATAGGAAAGTAAAAGACAGAGGGGAGGATAGGAAAAGGCGACTGCCGATTTCCCCCAGTCGGGTTAGGCCGGAGGTGCCGTCTACAGGAAGCAGGTGCCAAAGTGGTGTGTTGCCTCTGCTGAGGGGCCTTAAAGGTCCAAACACTCGGCATTAGCTCAACCACCAGGATCCCTTTCCCCCGGACTCGGCGATGCCACGCATGGCTAAGCGCGGGTGCTCGGGTCCGTGGTAGTGCACTGCTCACCATCATCCCTCTGTGGGGATGTTCCTGCGGATGCTCAGGAACCCATGGTGTCGCAACTCACCAACATTTGCATGAAGCAGATGCCCCTGCGGGGTCCATGAAATAATGCTTTCATGCTAAAAGCCATAAGCACATTGAAGAGTACAGCTGTCTAAAATGCAACATTGTCACAGATTCTTGTTCAAGTAGGCTGGTAGGCCTTCAAATATCCATGGGACGGCGCTGGGCCTGAGTTTCAGCTTCTTACGTTGCAGCGACACTGCTTCTCCGTTGACCACAAACTCGCCAGACCGAATTAAATCCGTGGGGCCAAATGCCTCTCACAGACATGGACGTGCTTGAAACAGAAGCTCACCGCTTTTCTGTCGGGATATTGCTCACTTCCATATTTTATGCAGCTCTGCGTCGCTCGGCAGACAGAACAGCGAGGCCTTTTCCTGCATACCTCCATAGCCAGAGCGGCAATCCGTCTAGCAGCAAGTATTCGGCATATCAGGCTTGCGCTTCACATGCACTGTACTTATTTGCGAATGAAGGCAAATCAGAAGAGAAAATATTTGCTGCCACACCGCCGGTGTCCCATTCTGCCTGTTGTCTTGCGGCCATGTAGATGCTCACTTGCTCACGTCGTTGCCCCACCACAGGACTTTTAGTGCCGCTTCGTGAAAGACGCAGTCAAGATATGAAGCTCTCCCATAGCGTTACGGAGAAGTTTCATGACCATAAAAGCATTGAAGGGCTATGGTAATAGCCATATCAGTTTTTAGAATTTCGAAAACACGATTACCCTCACCCCTGTGGCTCAAATAATTCGGGCCATTTCTCATGCCATAGCTGCATGCCTGCGGGGGGAGGCGTGTGCAAAGTGGTGCCCATCAAATCTCGACACTCCGCGGTGACTTCTCATGCGACAATTGCTACCCTGCCTGCACTGCGGTGCTCTCATGTTAGTACCTGCATCACAGAATATTGCGTTTTGATGGACGTTACGTTGCGCTCCCCACAAGTGTGCGGTTTTCAAAGGAGCAAGACCTTACCAAAATCTGTTGAGCCACAGCGGTGAAGGTAATTGCATTTTCGAAATTCTAAAAACAGCTATAGCTTTACTAACGAATGATTATGAATCTAATTGCACTGAGGCACCTATTGATAAAAGTAAAAAGTTAACAGAATTTAGTTAACCACTTTACTAGTTAACATGATTTGCCTGTTTTTTGATGTCCGCCAAAACTAGTATTACTATGTCGCAAAAACCTTCTTTGCCTCAAAAACCCCGTTTTTAAAAATTAGTGGTGGGCTTCCCTGGAACACCTGGTATATGTCCTGGAACCAAAAGGTGTGGCGCACACTAGTGCACCTCTCAATACCAAGCTGTGCACCCATGTCATGGGGCAATTAAGCCTTCCTCAGGATTGCCTAGCTCCATAGTTCCACAGCTGGATCTACAAGAAACTTAAGTGCTCACCCCATTTCGACGCAAGCTTTCCTGAGAACCACCACTCTGGGGCTGGCTGCTGGTGCTGGTAAGGGATGCCGTGTCTCCATCGATGACACTGCCTGAACTGCACAGTGAAGCGGCAAGCATAAGCCTCACAACTTCAAAACTGGCAGAAAAAAATAAGCTCAGTGAAAGCTAGCTAGAAACTATTTATAGAAAAAAAATTGGAAAAAGAATAGTAATAACAGCTTCAGCATCCGATTACTAGTTTCTTGTAAACGGCACCCACCACAGTGGCTCAGAAGATTGTGTCCTGCTATTGAGCCCAAAAATACAGGTTTGAGCCCAGTTAAAGAGACATCAAGAAGAACTCTATCCGATTATTGTTTTCAGTAAAAAATTGATTCTCCAGCTCTCTCTGTGTATGCTGACATTTTTCTGGCTGCAAAATACACACCTGTGGCCGAGAAAATTGAATTAAAAAATTTTCCCACCATTTGATTCAAACTCGTGACCTCCACACTGAAAAGGGCTGGCTGCTGCTGCTATCTTCAAGTTAACGGCTGTGTAGCCTAGCCTCTGGGAACCACACCAAAAATCTGTGTCGATGCACACTGTTTACTTGTGAAATTGGCCATTGAATACATCTGTATTTGGTTTTTGTCTTTTAGCTTATAAAAACCCTGGTTATGGCGACAGTAGTCTCTGTGATTAGAATGCGGTACACTGTGCACAGGCCAACTTCAATTTGTCCTCGGTGCCCCTTCAAGGCGGCTGCATTTTTATCGAGGTCAATCTGAAAGGCTCATACACAGATATCTTGCGTATAAAAAAAAACTCAAGGAGGCCAAACTTAATGTGAAGCCCTCCAACAAAGTATGCCTCAGAACTCTGTAGCTTGAGCACAAAGACCCATTAGTTTTTAATGTGCATAAAATCAGGCCAGAGCCTTTAAATGGCCCAACAGTTCATTACTTGCCTCAATGGGCTTCTCTTGGGGCTGCTGGCTGGCTCCACCTTGCAAGACAGTCGGTAACTGCACAGAAGAGCACAGCCGTACAATGAATAGCCAGCACAATGGCCTCCTCCACAAAAGTCATGACATCAAACATCAAGCTGCTCTAACAAGCGACCACTGGGCACAGTGCGAGAAAATCACAGGTTTACTACATAAAGTAGAGTAAAACCTCATTAATTATAAACTACTGGGACAGCAAAAATATTCACTAATGGGTCTCCAAACTAAGCGCAGCAAAAAAATCGACCCAGGCAAAAAATTTTGTTGTGGCAATGCACTACCTTTATTGGACAAAATTTGCGATTACTTTACATAATAAGATATGCTGCTAACCTAACCATAACCACAGCTCACCACACAGAAACAGAGCCAACCAGTGTGACACACAGTCAACATGTCATGGGACATACACTGCAACTTCTAGGTATGTGTGTGGTGTGTGGTCATTGAAATCTGTATCCTCTCGTCCGTTGCAGTCAAGTGCTCCTTCTGCCATGCAGGCGCATGCTCCGGAAGTCCATGAGCCACATGGCAGGATTGTTTTTGTGCTGGGAGTACTAGGGCTGCGGTGCTTTGCCTATCAACCATCGGCATCATCCTGCCACCCGGTCTCACAGCTCAAAAGGGCTGTCACTTCACCGGGTTTGTGATGAAATCTGGACAACACATTACCACATAGCACACCACATTTTCGAATAAGTGGGGTGGTGCAGGCCGCCGGTTTGAATTATGTAAAATTTGCATTAGATATTACGGGACTGCAGAAATTCTTCAAATTATTCAGGATTTAAAGTTTATGGAGTTCAAATTACCGATGTTTTATTGTAGATACCAATCATATCAGGAAATTTCTTTGTTCTGTGCCTTTTGCTAAGGAAGGATTAACAATTCCCGAGACAGCAGAATGCAGAGGCTGCATCAATGTGCAGTAGTATCCAAGTGCTGTAATTTTTGGTGTATGAGTTGCTTTTTTCCCTGCAATTTTCAGCATTGCGTCTTATATAACGGTGAGACTTATATACAGCCAAAAGTAACGTCCCACTGCATATCATTTTTGGCTTTGCCCAGTATCCACGTTTGAAGATAAAATCAATGTGCAAAACAGAGAAAAAATACCCATTTTTAAAATGTTATCTTATGAGTAGGATTGCATAATCATGCCAAGGCTATACTAAATATGGCAAATGCCACATCCGGTCCAGCCATGTTTCCCGTAAGTTTAGATATGGCAGTTTCGATTTCAGTGTCACTTGTTACTTCTTCAAGGTAATTAGCCATCAGGGAAACGATTAGTCTTTGTGCTCTGCAGTCCTGTGCATTATAATCACAGTTGTAATTACAGCTCTTTAAAACACCGCCACAAGGCACTGGCCATTCAACATTTACCTCATGCATGGTGACCCAGAACATTTACTCTTTCCTCACTAAGTATCCAACAAAGAGCATGTACTCCAAAGAATGTTGTATGCTTGACAATGCTTCTTGATGCATTGCACATTGCTCCTGAGGGATGCCAGAATGCACTCACCTCTGTTCATCTGAAAGCATGGGCAGTGTGTCGAACCAAGCCACAAAGGCAGGATCCGGCTGGAGGCTGTAGCAGTTAGCAGCACTCTGGAGAAGCTTTATCTGTGCAAGTACCCTAAACTCGCGGCGCCTCTTGTCAAAATTTAGCAGACCTCCAGGCAGCTCGTCAGGTAGAGCCGCATCCAACATCGTCAAGTCTGTCAGAAAGATGCCCAAGTAAGGCACTGTGCCCTGCATTGTGCCTGGCTGCAAAGAAATATGCCCAAAGATTAGAAGTCAGAGCGACAACAATGTGAAAATTTTCTCTAACTGAAAAAACACAGACATGGCAAGAAGCCCCAACATCCCACACGTTACTACTGTGCCAGGAGTGCCTCAGTGACTTATGCTTGCTATGTTTCCTTCAGCCACCTTAACCTCAATAATGAGTTTAGCGAAGACTTCACTTAATCAAGGCCCGAGATGAGAAAAAAATAAATCCTGACCTGCACCACCAACTATGAAACAAAAAGCAACAATGAAGAAACCCTGGGAAAAGCGGAACTGCACGAGTCTTTTAACACGAACCCAAATACCGAAAATAAATTTTCCCAAATTGCTCCAATGCACTGTAGTGCGCTTTAATCAATTAGCCCTGCAATAAATAACCTAGGAAAGAACATGAATGACACAAACACGCCAAACATTTAAAATGCACCACAGCAACGAACTGAAGTCAGGCTAAACACAATAAAAAAAAACAGCCATTATGCAGCTCATTTCCTCAAGACCTGCAGCTATAAAGCGCAGACTAACTGCCCCAAAATGCAAAAGCTTATTTACATATTACTTTGCTGCATCTGAGAAACACAGATTCACACACACAAAGTTGGACATACAGCATGACAAGTTATAACATACAGCGTGTTCCATAATTAAATGTGCGTCGCAGAGTTTCTTGGTGAAACCGGCAAATTATTCGAGCTCAAATTTCGCACAGAAATGGCATTTAGTCAGTAAAATTGTTTTATACTGCATTTGTTAACGGCACATGCCTTGAATTGATTACATTAAGGATATTTGCCGCGCCTGCGGTGACGACAAAACTAGCCGGTCTCAGAGATTCTACCAGTGGCGTCATCGTTTGTTGGCCGTGGAGATACGGCAAAGGAGGGGAGGAGTTGCAGGAGGTTTAGAGAAGCTTTTTCAGGAAAGTTTTCATATTTAATGCAGTTTTGGTAAACCAAGTTTTTTGTGATCACTGATATAGCAGTCAAAAAAAAAGAGTACGAACCTCCCGCAACCCCCTAACTCCTTTGCCGAATCTGTACGGCCGACAAACGAGATGGCACCACCGGTGCAATCGCTGAGAAAGCAGCCTTTTTTGTTTTGTTGTCGCCGCAGACGCTGCGAATATCCGACTTCATTTGATCGATTCAGGTAACAAACAAATGTCGTATAAAACAAATCTGCTAACTAAATGCCATTTCTGTGCAATATTTGAGCTTGGAACAATTCACTAGTTTAGGTGAGAGAAGCATTCTACAGTGAGTGTTTAATTGTGGAACAGTCTGTAGTGACATCAAAGGTACAAAGCTTTGTATTAACACACAAGTTTTCCATCTTAGCACATGACTTCATTAAATTTACACAGCTCCACATGTAGCACAAGATCTAACAGACTGCGTAACCAAGCAAAAACTTAATAACAGAAGTTTCATAATGGAAGGTTAGAACGAAGCCCTTGTGAAGATAGTGCACTAGTGGTGCCAAGCGCTTATGCAACTTCAACCAAACTTTAAAAGTGGTAATGTGTATATGGATGATAAGAGGACTTTTTTGGCAGTTGTCTTCCACAAGTGATTACTTTGGTAATACGCCTAATAAGCCAACTAGTAAAGGCTAATTACACAATTTCCTAGTGCAAATCATAAAGTAGTAGAGTATGTTCAGAAACACAAGTATGTTATAGTTGTATTCGCTCACTTCTCCAGCTTTTTTTTCCCTCAGTACTATATCAACTGGTGTGGCAGTGTGCGCAATGAAGAAAAAAGATGTGCTGCCATAACAGCTACAGCAAAAAACAACCTGAGCCTGCCATCTGAGCATACAAAAGACTGACAAAATACTGCGATTCTTCGGTCTTCCGATGAAAGACCGGCGCAACACTACACCAAAACTCAACTTAAAAACTTGAATATGCTCATGTTGCAAACTTGTCACTTGCTTTTAGCGATAACTATACCGTTGAAAATTTTTACCACAAGAAGCGAACAATAGTGACATCACAATATGGACAGAATACTATATTCACCAAGCAGTACCTGAAAAAACCAAGCCCACTAGCAGAAATGCAACTGTTCAATTACTATTATTGCAACTGCTGCTGAAGTTTTTGGTCTCTGCTTTACTTTGTTAGGAAACATGCATCTTAGAATAATAAGGGGGAACCAGAAATCATTTGCCAGAGTGGGAATCTGCTCGTCAAAAACTATTGGTATCGCACAAGGAAGACGACACAGAAGAATGCACCACTGAAAAGAAAAATGCGACAAAGAAAATGCTAGCAAAGTTGTAATTTATAGCACAACTTTTCCAGTTGAAGGGCTACTCCAGAAGTATTTTGAGATCACGTAGTTTAACAAAACTTCTACTGTAGGTTTTCCTTCTAGTCCTGATCACGTCCACCATGTTTTATAGTCATGCAGTAACCTATGCCTGCGCAAATCGATTTTAAAGTGTACAGTTTCCGTGGCCTCAGTTCAGGTGGTTTTTCGGGCAACATTGCGTTTGTGACGCGATGAACATTAATCGCACGTTATTGCTTGCTCCTTGCGCGAAGAACAAATTCAGGGGCTTGTATTAGGTTGTCTTATGCATTTTGTGAAATGAATCGTCATTTCTCATCACTACTTCAGCCACTCAATGCACGAACAAGTGTTTTTCAAGTAGCGTCTGTGATTTCAGTGCTCTGTCAACAGGATGATGGTCCCTGGCCACGAATAAACTTTTGGTTCTGGTTTGCTGTTTTCGCTGTTTTAAAGTGGTTCTCTTTGGTATTTTGAAACACTTTCTTATGCTGGAGACAGGGGACTCCAAGGAATGTGATGCAATTATTAACTCAAAATATTAGAAAAAATCCCTGGAGCTAGAACAAAGACAAAGTTTGCCGTCTTGAATTTCTGATACCTATGTCATGGGATCCCAAGAAACAACAAAATTAACTGTAAATTAAACAAGCAAACATTAATTAGGATTCTTTCGTAAGTGGAAACGCATAGCCCCATTTCCCATACCATCGACCGGTACTTAGTCATTAGTGGCTATTCATGCTCTCAGGATTTTCGAGTTTCTGCTGTGCAGGTTAACAGAATATCCAACTCATTAATGCAGCATAAATTTCTGATTACCTCCAATTCAAAGTTCTACTTGCTTACAGTTTTTCGCATTGACTACTGCATATAGCATAGCTACAACAATGGCAATCAATTTCATGAAGCCTGCCTTCAGAATTTGCACTGTCAAAGAAGAGCTTGAAAACAGAGCTTGGCAACATTATACCTGTCAGACTTTCTTGCAGCTTCAATTAAAACGAAGTCTCCTAATGTACCCAAGGGCAACCTTCTGACAAACTCTGAACGCTTCCCTTCTACTTCAAGGACGTCAACATTGCCACGGCATTTATGCTTCTGCTCACCGAGCCGGCTGCCAGTTGCCGCTGCATTGCTTTCTGAAGCTGCCGATCATCGTCACCTACTGTGTCTGCAAACTTTGCCGTTCCCTCCTGCCAAGAGTGAACAACGGACACACAAAAACGGCATGAACAAACAGCAACAAAGGAAAATCCAATACAAGAGGTTGCGGATTTCCAAGGACTTGAATGAAAACACACAATGTCACAACAACAAATAACATGCATGACAGACTGCAGCACTTGTTGCTTTCCTTGCAGTGCTGAACACTTGTCCAAAGCTCTGTCACACAAAAAGTCAGCGAAAATTCTGAGGAGATTTTCAATACACTGCCAGGCTTCTCCATTCCAATAACCTGCCATAACATGTGATTAGTACCAAAGTTCTACTATTTCATGTCTAACACTAACCTTTTCAGGTTTCCTGTGTTTTTTTAAAGAAACACACTGCAAGAAAACTTCGCTTACCCTCCCTCTAAGTGGCAAGTGGTAATGATAGCCTCAGTACTGTTGCGCTGTTTTCAGACGCACAGCCAATTTAATCAAGAGGTCGCTTATCACTATTCACAAATCAGGTGCCATCTTGGAAGTAACGTGAAGCTTGTTCTACTACTGACTTCTTGTTGCTGACGACAATCAACCGACAACGCCCAGATTGATGATGTTACTGAATGTACGAAATGCATTGCACCAAGCAGCACGAAGCAAAGAAAACTGATGAAAAGTCAATGCATCAAGGGTGTTCTATGTCCCTATACTTCTGTTTCACACTTAGCATGCAATGCTTAGGAGGCTACACGACTACAGCACCAGCAAAAGCCTTCTCGAAACCTTGGTAAAGGTTACCATGGAGACATGGAGAAGTATAAAACAACATGCTTAGCATTGAAAATCATGGACAAGGCAATCTGGCACTGTTACTGAGCCTTCTGATTAAAATCTGCACTGATGGTAAAGTACTTTTTGGGAGCTGATGGAGTTAAGAGGAAATAGGCGTGCTAGCCACATATCACTCCACTGCACATCAATCTTCCTTGAGGTCTCTGAAGGGCAGGACAGAAATGTCATAAGAGGTAAAACGAACTACAGGAGATTGCCAGCTGTGGCACTCAAACTACTTCTTCACAACAAAAGATGCTTGTCTGTACTTAGGACGTACGATGAGCTAGTTTTTGGGCACAGCGTCCCTCAGAGCCTGAGTCGCTTTGGGACGTTAAACCCCCATAAGAAAAAAAAAAAAATTTTGGGCACAGAAGTAGCCAGCATGAATAGGCGTGCGAGATTTGGCAGCATTGCAGGCTGTATATGAAACCAAGTATAAGCAGCTAAAAGGGCTATGCAAAATACAGTAGAACCCCACTGTTACATTGCCGGGTGCTGCGATTTTCTGGCTACTGAGATTTTGCGAGCCAGTCCCACTCCAGTTCCCAAAGAAGGCCAAGAAATACAAACTCTGCTGACACACTGCAATGGTGGCAGCGTTCCCGCATGGCACGTCGTGAATGTCACCTCACAACGGTGCTTTAAACACAGCCAGTACTGACAGTTTACATTCAGGAATGAGTGGAATAAAGACTGCACATCAGGCAAGGCAGGACTCCACACTCCATTGGTACTTGACTGGCATTGTACCTGCTGGCCCCCAGTGCACTGTGCCGACGCTGACACCCTACACACTTATGGGCGGCGTGACTTAAAGGTGCAGTGAAGGGGAATCTGAACTCGTCTTTTTGCCGCGGGAACTCAATCTACACGTTCCGAGCATTCTTAGAAACTTCGATTTATTGCCTTGTGTGGCTCCCGTCTCCCGTCCGGCTCCCGTCTTTTTCTTAAATTCTACCCCGTACGGTGGGCCGAGTTGACCAACGCGTGGAGTGCCTTTCACCCAGTCCCGTGGCGGCTTGCTGCTTTGCCATCGGTGGAGTAATATGTAGTAATCCATAGAAGCAAATAGTCTGTGCGTATTTTTATCTCTACAGGCTTATTTTGTAGCTATATTATCTGCGAATGAAACTATTTATTCACGGAAACCTAAAAAACAAAATAAAGCGAAAGCAAAGCCTCCACGGAGCTGGCTGAAAGGCACTCCACGCGCTGGTCGACTCCGCCCACCGTACGGGCAGAATTAAAAAAATAAAGGCGGGAGCCGGACGTTAATTCGATTTAATTAGGGAAATCGGCCACACAGGGCAATAAGTCGAAGTTCCTAAGAATGCTCGGAATGTGTAGATAGAGTTCCCGCGGCAAAAAGACGACTTCAGATTCCTGTTCAGTGCACCTTTAAGTTGAGGCTGTTGGTGCAGTTCCATCACAGCTGTAACACGAACGCAGATGACTGATGGTGAAAAAACAAAGCTACACTGCAGCAGGTAGTGGGTGGGCAGTGCTGTACGGGGTGCGGTTGCATGGGTCAGTGCAGAGGCTTTTGTTTCTGTCATGGACATTTTCGTGTCACCTGCAGCTTAAAAAATGCCGCAGCTAGATTCCAATTGATGAGGACTGTGTAGGATTAAAGTGGTTGCTGCAGAAACAATGCAGAAGCACACAAGTGCTGCTACTTTGCCTGCTCATCGCACTCCTTTCTAATTGCTGCCTCCGTTCCACCAACAGCTGCCCAAGAAGTACCATCGCAGGATGTTTCAGACATTCTGTGTGTGCAGAATGGTCACGCAAGCCCCAAAGCCCTGCAAACTTTAGAGAAGCATGTTGCGGCTGTTACAAACAATATTAAAGAAAGCAGCAGACAATGATGTCCAATTTTTTCAAGCACTGTATTCAGCCACTAGGTTTCCTGGCTGTTGCAATTTTTTTTTTACATTAAAATTATAAGAGTGGGGTTCTACTGTACAGTCAACGCACTGGAGACAACCACAACAACCCTATTAACTAGCATTGGTGTATTGTATCACACCATCAATTTTAGCTAATTAGAAAATAATTCACAAGATTCCACTGACGAGTGGAAAAGTCTATGCTGACCAAACAGGGAAGTTGTTTTATGCATGCCCTGCTTTGAAAATAGACAACAGCAAAGGCAAAGGACAGCCCCCTGGACAGCACTCTGGCTATGTCATACCCTTTGGTCATGATCAGGAAAGCACAATTACACATGCACAACACTAACTGACGTGCCAACATAAACGGTTGATTAAATGACCCACTTGTGTGCAGGTCAAGAATGAAAAGCTACTGAATAAGCAATTGAAATTTTATGCTGATATGTGTTCATGCTCCTACCGATTGTGCAGCATCTAGTATTTATTGCAGCATGATGCACTATAAAAATATACAGTGGACTCTGAAAAACTTGACAGAACCTTGTAATCTTGTTAAGACTTCACAGAAGCTCAGCTTTACACAAGTGCCTAACATCAGGTTGTGTGAGAACACAGAGCCTAACTACAGTCAAGCCTCGATATAATGAACATGGATATTAAGAATTATTGGCAGAAGTGTGCGAATATTCGAAACTTGGAATACAAATCAAATATGCTTGATATTCAGTTCATATTCGCATACGAGAAATTGATATTAGAGAATTTCCAAATATTCAGCACTGATCGTATACTGCACTGGCTTTCATAATATTAATCCATGGCAAAACCACAATATCTGGGCAAATTATCGAAAGAACGAGTTTAAAGTGCCAGGAAAACAATACGAATGAGTCCTTTTCACTTTCTTTTCTGGCATTTATTGCGTGATCGCATTCCGACGCTGCTAAGCTTGACTTCATGCATAATTCCACAAGTGGGCTTTCCCATATATGGAACCCAATGTGAACAAGATGGTTGACAATCCGCTTAGCACAATCATGAAAAAGTATGCAGTTTTCTCTTTGATCTTTCCATAATGTGCCACATACCTAATGGCCACACCTGTGGCATTTGTCCTGTTGCCTTCATAACTCTCCTAGAGTGAGCTCCGCCATCTCGTTTTGGTCAACTATGATATGCGGGACAGCCCACTTGCAAAATTTTTGCATGGGGTTCCCGAAGGGGGTAGCCGAGGTGTCTGAGCAGGGCAAGTGATCATGTAAAAATTCCACCAATTGCATGGTGCATTGTAACCACGCACATCTTAAGTGTGCATAACAGAAGACGTGAGAATGATCAAAAGGTCCCCGTTTCTAAGCCAAAACATGGCCTGGCCGCGTAGTTTCGGTTTCTAGTTTTTTTTGCTAGCCCGCGGCGACGGCAGCTGTCAGCCCTAATTCGCTGGTGACTGTCGCTTTGCTGGTCATTTCTTTTTCCTTTTTAAAAGCAGTCTCACTATTCTGACACCAATGTGCGTTTCCCTCATTTATGTCAGCGTTGTTTTTCCAGCCTGTCAGAACTCCGTGCTTATCACAAATTCTTGAGTGTTTGTGCAATGAAGCCTCCTCATAAGGCTTCACCCCATTTTTGGCATCTTCGACCTTTAATCAATAAGGTTTTACTCACTATCATGTTATTTTTAGTTGCCAGTCTTGTCAATTCATAGATTTCATTTTGCAAGGCCACATGACAGGTTGCATACTGTTGTGCTGTCTAATCAAGTAGAACACATTTCTGTGCACATGTTTTTTTATATGGTGCTGAGTCAGTCTAGTTTTGTTTATTTCAGCTGCAAAGACCATACACTATTTTGAAAAAAAAAAAGCAAGCCATAATATTTGCCTGCTTATCTTTTTCTGTAATATGGTTTCCTTACTGAACAGATTTTCGATATTCAATCCAATTTTTGAAGCCATTTTTTTCTTCGTATTCCTAATCGATTCATGTTAGAAAATTTCAATATTCGCACATCCCTAATAATTGGCTATATCAAACTATTCCGAAATATTAGACAAACACATGCAATTCTAACTTTATACACCGAACGCAGTTGTCCATAAAACGGATATATTGAACTGCCGAGCGCCAAGCTATGCACACACTGATGGCAGGCCAAGCTTTGCCTCAATAAATGTGACTGGTGGTGATGTGGCAAGTATGTGTGCCAAAATTCACGCTGTATCTCGCTCGTGCCAACAACCCCATGGAAGACACAGCAGGGTGAACAGTTGCTAGCCAGGCGGTCTGCACCCATCAGCGCATCTTGCACCCATCGATTGCGCCCCCAGAACCAGCAACAGCCTGTTGTAGCCTTCTAGCAGCCATCCTGTATTCGTGTAGACTGCCGCAGAGGTAGTGAAAACTGCGAAAACTTTCATTCTGGCGTCCGGTTTTTCATGTGACACGGCTGTAATATGGGGAACCCACCAAAGCTGACATCTGAACTGCCACCGCCATGTTCTACCAGTGCTGTGCAGGGAAGCCAATCTAGCAGACGCTTGGTGACTAGTTCTTTGCAGCCTCCAGAATCGCTTCAAACAGCATGGAAACTGTGCTAAAGTTGCCGTCCTTTTACAGAATAAATTGCGCTTCTCTTGCACATGTTATTGGCGAAATTTTTTATTTTGAATTTCGGCTACATTGAACTATTTTAGTTTTTTTCCTGTTTGCTTTATAACGAGGTCTGACTGTATTAAACTAATTATTAGACAAGCACAAGAATACAGACAACTTCAAAAGAAACTTGCCCCTTCACAAGACAGAAAAACAAACATGTTCAGAAATTTTGCACAGCACCTGTAGTAAAACACTTAGCTGCCTTATTTTTTGCCCGAGAGAATTTCTGCTTGCATAAAACTAGTTTAGTAAGGCTCTTGCAGTACTGCTAGAACAACGCACACAAGTTTTCTGTTTTTAACCACATTTTTTTTTGGTGTGCTCATGAACTAAACAATACCCCTGAAGTGCTCAGCATATCAGAATTCATCTTGAGAGTTCATTCTGAAACGAGTCCACTGTATAAGACTGCAAGCAAGCATGCATTGCATCTGATAGCCTTGTTGCAAGAAACTTGATTAAGCATTACTGTGCCAATTTAACCACGCTGCAAAAGCAAAGCGGAGTTACACATGTTGCCCTCTGGCAGCCACTAGCAGTAAAACAGCATTCCTATCCAACAGTCCAACTGTACAGCACATCAGACCCATCTCTATGGCTGTACTTGGGTAAATCTACAATAAGAGCTCTATGCACAGCCCACCTTGAGCATGAGCTCGCGACAAGAAAGTCTGTGATCTTCACTGGAAAATATGCGTGCCAACTCCAAGAAAGTCTGCAACCGGTCAGGGGGCACTCGTGCCCACACACTTGACAAGCGGTAGATGTCGTTGCTCTGCAGTGCTGCAATGACAGCCTTGAGAGAGGAAAAGTTTTTGAGCAGCCGCAGCTCCTGGGCCACACCAATCCACTTGGCGAGCAGGCGGACACGGTTGCCCTCGTCCCAGCGTTCCCAGAGCAGCGTTGAGGTGACACGGCGCGAGACCGCATTAAACTGCTGCACGGTAGCTGTGGCTGTATTGTGCACAGTGCCCGCCCAGTCCCGCGGACCCCGCTTGCGCCACATGGCGGACAGGCAGTGGTGTGGTACCAGGCGCCGAAAGAGGTCCTGCAACGAGAGAAGGCCTCAGCCACACTACAGAAGCCATCTAGCTGCAGATATGGAAACCGTAACAGAGATTTTGCAAACAAAAATACGGAGGGAAACATGAAATGAGCTTACTGCATCCATCCAGGTCAGCTGGCGGGCAATATTCTCTTCTGCCAGATCCTGCAGCCAAAGGGGGCCTCCTGCCATCTGAGCTCGAGCCTGGGCTCCCGGCCAACTGTTCCCAAACACCACACTCCATGGTTGTGGCTTGAAGAATGGTCCCTCTGGCAAATGCAAGAAAGGAGCATGCTCTCAGCTACGGCATTTAACTCACTGCAGTCAACAGATGAGCCGGTTCTGATATCCATCATGCTGGACCAATTAAACTGTAAGCATTGAAATAACCATTTTAGAGCTGTTCTCTTCACAGAACACCAGCATTCAAATATTTCAAACAAAGCATGAGGCCACTCAAAGGGCATAACAGAGCTTCCAAGAATATTTTATGCTTTTATGTTTTAGTCGTTCAGAATTCTCATATGTGTGCGTGATGGAAGGTGTGACGACAAACTGAGAGACCGATCTCCGAGAACAGTCCGACTGCTTAGCAGATAACTGTAGAAACTGCACATAACTGCCAAGTTAGGTGCACCGATGGAGTACAAGGTCAAACAGTTCATGCATGTTTAGTGGGGGGGGGGGGGGGGGGGGGGGGGGGGGGGGGCTGCAGATCAATTCATCCAATCACCTCCCCTTATACCTCAACAGATTGAATCAACAATATTCTCTACGATCATTTTGCCCCCATCCCTCCAAAATTCATCCTCTTACACCCCCCCCCCCCCCCCCCCCCCCCCCCAACAGACGTGGCCAAACCAAAGTCCAGTCCCCTCACCATCCTTACAATAGCTCTTAATTATGATAAACTCAGACTAGTGCTAACTTCCAAGTGAATTTGGTTGGAAGTTAATGCTTGTCTATCTTTTCTCATCTTCGTCTATCATTTTCTGCGTGCTTTGTGTCAAGAATGGATTACCAACGAGCCCAAATCCACACCTTATTAAGCTTCATATCAAAGCTCCACAGTCACCTTTCTCAGGGTCCCTTGCAAGAAACTGCTGCAGCCGCTGCCTAGCTCGCAGCTCCAGACTGGAACCAGGTTCCAGTTGAGCCTGAGTCAGGTCAAGAAGTTGGTGCAGCACCGAGAACTGGGGCGGCTCGTACAGATCCTCCGGATACATGTCCAACCACACCACCAGGGTCTGAACCAGTGCCCTGAATAGAAACAGGTACTGACAGTCCCTCCTCTCTGTATTCATCCACACCTTTACTTATCATTGCTTTCTGAATAAGCATGTTTTATTTAGAATACCTGAATAATGATTATTCAAATATAAATTCACTTTGATGAAAGTCAGCTGTAATTCCACTCTCACCGCGGTCAGTGGGGGCCCGTCCATCAACTTGAGGACAGTAACGTCACATTAGCAATGACATTGACATCTGGTAAATGCTTACACTACCACATCTTAACTGGCACTGAGCATCCAGTGCACACACGTTAAGAGTGCCCTACACAAGACCACTCATGTCTAACATGTTGCGCTGCCTTCCCGAAAATTGCACCTTCCCTCTCAGGAGAGCTGGCTCACCCTACCAATAGCATCTTCAAATACTCTTGATGCCACTTCTAACCAAGCCCATCCCAGATGCGCAAGGAGAGGAGTGGTAAAAGCATGGCTTGAATGTTTCGTTTCATTTATGAGGGTTTAACGTCCCAAAGTGACTGAGGCTATGAAGAACGCCGTAGTGAAGGGCTCCGGAAATTTCGACTGCCTGTGGTTCTTTAACGTGCATTGACATCGCACAGTACACGGACCTCTAGAATTTCACCTCCCTTAAAATTCGACCACTGTGGCCGGGAATGAACCTGCGTCTTTTGGGTCAGCAGCCGAGCGCCATAACCCCTGAGCCACTGCAGCGGTACGCATGACTTGAATGCTGCATTTGGCGTGGGAAATGAATTTTTCTCTCTTCACATGCCATTGTGCCAGGACGAAAGCCAATATGCCAGCTAATGAATCATCATGTTATGGAATATTGTAAGCGCCTGTGCCAAGTGCCTACTCCTGTAATGATGCCAATCGGGATTGACAGTATTCTGAAAAAAAAAAAATCATTTGTTCACGGAAGAACCAGAAGTAGACTTTGGAGAGCCTGAAAGGTGAGACTAAAAATCAAATAGACTACATATTGTGCACGCATCCAAGCATAGTGAAGGATATGGAGGTGTTTGGCAAGGTGGAGATATTGAATCAGCACAGACTTGAAGAGGAAACAAAGGAAACTAGTAAGGAAGAAGCATATCAATGAGTAAGTGGTAAGAGGGAAAGTAGAGGAATACAGGATCTTGCTGGAGAACAGATATTCCACTTTAATGGAGGATGATGATCTGTGAGGAGATTCAGGCATGTATTCAAGGGGAGGGGCCAAGAGGACCCGAGGGTGTCTGCAGGTGTCTGCACTGTACCTGTGCACTTGGGCTCCCTGAAATATGTTTTACAAGGAAATAAAAATACAGAGGGCTGGTTCAACCAAGAACAAAAGGACTTCTTTAAAAAGTCCTAGCATCCGACTGAAAACACCAGTTACTCAGTGAAAGCAGACTCCCGATTACAAAGGGTTGAATACTTGTGCAATGTAATGAAAAAAAAAAATTAACACACAACAACACACTCTTGTCATTTGAGATTGAAATAGCATACAGAGCATTATGAATGAAAAAAAAAAAAAACCTTCCCAGGACAGTTACGAGCATGCAACATGCGTTTGAGAGTTAACTGTCGTGTGAGAGTAAAGAATTTTTGTAGGTAGTGTTGTGGTGCAAACTGCTAGGCTCTTCTCCAATGCTCGATACATGCACTCCGACATGTGTTACCTTGTGCACCATGCCCGTTCTGCATAGTCTCGCAGACATTTTTATCAAACGTACACAGGCGTAGCAGCATCTTAACGTACTGTCAAGCTCGCCGAGTAAGCTGCTGCCCCTGGCACTCCCATCAGAACAAACATGCCATGCGATTACTGGCATGGAGCATCTTGGAGTGATGCAAAGGTCTGCGCTGCAGACTGCACTGACACTGATGGCGGGAAATTGAGGATCGAGCCAAGACGATTTAGTGGCGTAAGGGCATCTTCGGCCAAAGAGCACCACAGCACAAGCTCTTTTTTGTCTACACAAAGTTGGGTCAAAGACTTCTTCTGAGCACTGCCCCCTAGAGAAGTGGAGCAACGAGCCGAGGGGAAATGAAAAGGTGCCAATGGAAACTGGTCTGTGCCAATAGAAACTGGCGGGTGCCTGGTGACACTGGGGGTTAAACCCCATACCTTCTGAACACAAAGTGGATGCTCAAACCACTAGGCCACTGCTGCAGTAAGAGCTAAGAGTTAAGATGAGCGAAGGCTCTAAAAACATACTATTTTAAGAGATTTTCTACCAATGGGTGTGGATAGCTCAAGCAAGACACTCATGTGCGGGAGATCAGTGATGGTGAAGCGTGGCTGGCGCTTTGTCTTAATTGTCTTCTTTACAGTGCGTGCAGAGGATGGCGCCGCCATCGCCACGAAACGAGCTAACAAGGGCTTGTGCTCTGAATGAGCGCACACAAGAACAGATCTATGTAACATATGTTTGCACCTGACTGACTCACCCAGTGATCCCAGACACTGAGATTAGTTTGTAGGCATGTGTCAAATGAAGGAGAAAAAACAATGGCTGGCAGTTTAGCATTCCTAAGCATGAAATGTGCGAAAGCATGGTTTTTTGCAGGTGGACACCACCGCCATGTACCTCAAAGCGTGGCTTGTGAGTCCACTGACCCAAGGAGCCAGTTATGCACCTTTCCTTTCCTTAAAATCAGCGGAGTCTAATCATTCCACTGATTTTGAGAAAACGAAAGGCACATAACTGCTTCAGTTTGCAGGTGGGCGCCACCACCTACTCGCAGAGCGACTAATACCCCTGTCAGACGAGCAAGTTTAGTGTCATTTTCAACGAGTGACACTCGCCTGTAGTGTCATTCGCATCGTGTCACACGATGAACTTTAATGACACTCGCTGCTGAACGCACTCGGCAAGAAGTGAGTTTGGGGAACTCACTTCACTTTTCCCGAGGGGCGAAGTGTATAGCCTCGGTAGCAGCGTTTCCAAATTAGAATACAACGTCGGCAATAAAAATGGAGTTTTATTGAACGCAGCTAATTTTTTTTGCCCTATTGTTCATGTAAACTTATTTGCGTTGCCATTAAATATATATACTGCACACATTCCGACATTCTTGTTTTCAGCTGCAATAATTTTTTAGGCAGCCGCAGCGGTATGGCTATGGCGGCTAGCATGGCGACCGTAGCAACCATCTGCAACCGTTTCGCTTATTCTGATCGCTTGCTCGTCGATGGCTAACTGCAGTACTCGGTCTTCGGAAAGACGCTGCGCTGGAATGCACATGTATGTCACCACCACTTTTTGCCAATCAGATTGTGTCAGCTGCGCAGAAACGTTATCGCCGTGGGTCGCCATGAAGTACTGCTCCTGGCTTGTCTCGTCTTGCGAAGCCTTTTTTGTAATCGCCAATATTGCACAAAGCTCCTTGATAATCATAAAAAATTGCTTGCAGTTTGGAATCTACTGTACATTAACTGTACATTAAAGCTTTGAAGCGCGAAAAGTAAAATTTCTTGTGCGTTACTTGAAAAGCCATCGTCACCACCATCAATTCCGAATGACACTTTATTTTTCCGTGTAGCAGCACGCCCCGAAAGTGTCACTCGTTCTGGAGAAGTGCACTTCGTGAAAGTGTCACTAAACTTGCCCGTGTGACAGGGGTATAAGACGTCCACTGACCTAGGGAGCCAGTTACACTTGCTACTCAGAGGCTCCACACAGACGCACATCGCTGAAACCCAGGGAGTGCGGCTAGAAGTGCTTTCGCACCAAAAATCAGCATGGAGGTTTATATAACTATCATCACTACCACCGTAAGCTGCAACCACATGAAGCATCAAATGCAAATGAAAAACTCTTTCCTTGGTATTTGAGACATAGTCGAGTCCCACTACAATAAAATTCACGAGGCTCGTGAAAAACTTCGCTGAACTGGAAGCTTCGTTGTCGTGAAATCAGGCCAGAACATTGGCAGAATGGACTGGATAGTTCATGAACGTTTATTTTAAAAATCTGTGAGCTTTGGTATTTTGCAGTTTAGAAATCCGCAAATCTCGATAATGGATGTATTAACCTAATAAACGCACCTGCTACATTAGCTATCAAAACTTCTTTTTTCTACACACGTTATAAAAGCGCTCCTGCTTTCATCCTGCGAGAATCCGTACTAAGCCAGCACTGCCCGGAGGCATTTCAGTGTGGACTAGGCAGCTTGCGTTCCCGTCACTGCGCGTTTATATGCACTATGAAATCTATGCTTTAGACGACATTGCAGAAATGCGGTTGCTCTGATTCTTTGAAGACGTTTCACGAAGCATGGTACAAACATGCCGGTGGAGTGTCCTTCTGCTGAGACTTCGCCTAGAACTACGGACACACTGGCATTCATGCAGCAGTGCCTGTACTATACCGCGTGTTTATCTGTCTGGGCTGTAAAAAATTATACCGCGCAAACTACTGGCCTATTTGGGCTCAACCACCGAGCTCAAGGTAGCTTATGGTAGTCCATATTTTTCTATAATTTAACATCAGAACTTTTCTGGATTGTCCGCAGTGTGCAGAAAACTGCAGCCGACCGTAACAGAATTTTCTTTGCGGTAAGCGGAGCAGCCGATTTGATAGGCTATGCCATACACGAATGAGAGAAGCATGCAGAATAATTGTTTGATTGTTCGGTAGTATTCAGCTTTTAAAAATATGGTGCGTAGGTGCACTGTTCTCCGATTGCCAGCACTCTAAGCAAATGGGACAACACTAATCCTCCTGTCCTAAAAACAAATTAAATAATTATTTGCAACACCCTACATATTGTGAGGTGTGTCGAATATTTACTAGCAACACTGCTAACACAGCAATTTGTAGCACTAGTATGCAATATATGTGGTACATTAAGAACCTCATATCTTCTGCAAGCTGGTACAGGCATGCAAATGTCACAAGGCATTGCACACAGGTTATTTGAGGACAAGGGGCATACACCTGTCTTTCCACCCACTGCCCAAGGGGCCCATGACAACTCAAAAGCAGCCTACCCTTTGGGTATAAGGAAGGGAGGGAATGATTGCTTCCCTACGATTGGTCGATGGGGAATAAAGGCCCACTGCAGTGGAAGGCGTGCCCCTTTTTTACACCTCAGACTTCACTTGGTTGGTCACCAGGGTTCCTCCCTGTCCTACCTGAACTTGAGAGCTGTCATAAGAGTTTTGCAACTACTGATGATGAGAAGGTAAGCTTCCCTTCCGATTTCATTCAGAGGGAGAACACTTCACTTTATGCTCTCGTTTTGCACATTGCGCCAATAAATGCCTCCTCAAGGGGCCCTGTTTGTCAATTTCACATAAATTTTACATGGCTGCAACTGGCTGCACCACAGGTAGGACAATGTATAACAGCATAACAGGATTGACTAAGGGTAATGAGCACAGAAGCTTGTCTTCCAGGCTATGCCACTAGCACAGCGTCCCCTAAATACAAGTGTAGTAAAGCACATCTAAACAAGAAAATTGCAAATAAAGGACGACTACTGACTGAACAAATAGTCCTTTCTTATGCATCAGTTAAAAAGCAGTGCCCAACCAATGCATTAACTGCATGCCCGCATGCCCACAATTCCACTGGACTGCTCATAAGGGTTCAAATATATAATTTCTAATTTTACTAAATTACATTAAATTTATTGCAACCTCTCAAGAATGCACAATTTCCAAAATTTTATAAGTTTGCTGCTCTGCAAGCACTGACACTGGCAGGGACACTGGAATTGACACTGGGAGAGATTAACAAAAAAAAATAATATACCACACTGCCTGGTATAAGGGGGAGGAAGGCCCTGGTACATCTTCATAACTACTGCTTTGAGTTTCGCCCAGCAGAAGTAGTTTGTCTTTCTTTTATTCTTTTTCACTTGTGAAGCTAAGTCAAGAACAGTGGGGACATGTGTGCCAATCCGGCTGACCTGTGTCACTTCTGGCAAAGCAGCACATTTTTTCCACAGATGTGTGCAAACGTTAACTTTCGGGGCACCTGCGCACGCCCTGGAAGGCATGGTGGTAAAGTAGTTGTTTCCTTTCAAGACCTCTCAACCGCGTGTGACCTTGAAGGTCACCGGCCAACATCCGCAGCCAACACGGATGAACAGGAACATCAGCTCACAGGGATGAAAGCATTCTTCACTTGGCTTTTGAAAACAAAAACAAAACTGGCTGCTGTGAAATGCTTTTTGGTCAGAACACAACCTTGTAGCCAAGTCAACCTCATGAAATTGTGTAAATTGTCCACGCTAAAAACAGCTGCTGTTACAGATTCCGAGTTCTTCCACATCACTCAGGTGAAAGCTACTTTGCATCAAACAAACAAATGTGGTTCAATTACTGGTGATGCCGCTGAGATGTTGCGCTGAGGCCCTTTGCACCATCCCGATTCTTCAGCTCCCGAAACCTGCACAAAAGCAAGTTTTTGATTTTTATTACCCACAGAAGACTCAGATCCAGAAGACAAAATTTGATTTACTTACCGTCTGAATGACTATATGATTTGACTGATAAATTAATTTACCTTTTACATGAAAAAGCAACATTGTGGGCTACAAGGCATGCTATAATAAGGGAGTAATTACTCACTGACATCCGAGTGCAGCCATACGGCTACAAACGAAAGCTATACAGCTTTCTCAGGAACTTCGTAGTTAAAAAAAAATTCGTCCTGGTCCGGGGTTCGAACCCGATACCACCACTTCACAGAAGCAGCCGCTCTACCAACTGAGCCAACCGGGATGGCAAGCTAAAAATTTTGCCAACAACTGTTCCCACTTCGAGTTATTAATCAATTCGCTCTCGCCCTACCATAAGCTTGCAGTCCCGGTTAGCTCAGTTGGTAGAGCGACTGTTCCAGTGAAGCGGTGGTCCTGGGTTCGAACCCTGGACCAGGACGAATTTTTCTTTAACTACGAAGTTCCTGAGAAAGCTGTATAGCTTTCGTTTGTAGCCGTATGGCCGCACTCCGGTGGATGTCAATGAGTAATTACTCCCTTTTTACAAATCTACTCCACCTTGGGGGATTCACCTAAACATTTGGCCAAGGCATGCTATAGTAGAGAGGTGGTTTAACTCTTTCATTACCATGCCATTATGCATCGATCACCGGTGATCAAAGGATTCGAAGTGCGATTTCAGTGCTACCGGGGCTGCCGAGGACTTGTTGCAAAAAGCAGTGGGTGTTTAGACGCTACTTTCATTTCTTGCGTAGTTTTTATTTTAGCCCCAAAGCGGCAATTTTAGAAATGCCCTTGAATTTGAGGTTCTGGCATAGTGCGCTCGCGGGACGACATCAGCCGCAGGGATGGTGCGCACTAGGAAAAGTCGTGCTTCACGCGATTCTACTGCATATACAACAGATTTTTTCGATAAATCAGGCAGCAATGACTGAATGATATTACATCGGCCGATTTTGATTTCGACAAAGAAACTTTTTTCATGTAGTGTCAGAAAAAAAAATTGGTAGGTAAAAAAAAATAGTCATAGCTTCAAACTTTTAGTGGCTAATTTAAAAACAAATTTGGCACATTTTGTACGTTCCATGATGTTTGTAATATTTTTTCTGTATGAAAAATCTAGTCACCATTTTTTCCGAATTTTTAACTTTTTTTGTGTGTGTTTGCCAATTTTTTTTGAGCAATACCTACACCAAGTATTTGTGTTCAAATATATGTATTCAAAGAGCACATTCCATTCCTATCATTTTTATGAAAACTGCATTTTGTTACGCCTCACATATTTTGCAGGAAAAAATCATGTCTGAGGCCTATCAAAAACAGTCAATTTTCCCAAGGTAACGAACGAAAGAGTTAAAAACAGTGCTACCAGAGACGAGACAAAGATAACTAGGAAACACACTGCACAGTTTATGTCCTCTCATCTTCTGTTTCTCGTGTCTGGTAGCGCTGTTTTTACACAACCATGAACAACTTAGGCTGCCCGGCCTGCCATTCTTCTGTAGTAGAGAGCTCTGGATTAATTTCAATCACCTGGGGTTTTTGACATGAACCATAACACCAATACACAGGTGTTCTTGCATTTCACCTCCAAATTGTAGCCACCATGGGCGGAACTGAACCCACAAACTCATGACCAGCAGCCAAACGCATCAACCACTGAGTCACCATGGCAGATCATAGTGTAAGCTTAGTCCACGCTAGAAAAATCTGTTACTTGAACTGAAAGCCCAGTCCACCAGCCTTAATGTACACCTAGAATCCCAATACAGGTGTGTATCACAAGAATGATGGATACATTCCGATTCATTGAAGTGGTTGAACACACCTGAGTACATGCAAGTTTCGACACTTTGCATCCTGCAAAAATTGAGTTCCTGAGACTAAGAACTGAGTTAGATTTTATCCTGTTTAAATGAACAACCTGTGTAGTGAAAACAAAATATCAATAAACGGAACATGTCAACAAAAAGAATACATGATTCAACATAATGAAACAGTACTGAACAGTCCCCAAGCACTAAAAACATTTTGTACAAAAATAACCAGAGGCACACTTTGAGTAAGCAGCAATTATTTTTCCACACTAGCATCTGAGACTTGGCTACTGAGAAACAAAAATAAAAACCTTCAGTATTCTTTTAATTTTTGCTTTTGCTCAGTCAAGAATGGCGTGTACTTTCTGCAGCTCATGAGATAGCCTTCAGTGCATCTAATATTCTCTCCTTAGCAAAGAAAAAACTTGAACTGACTCCAATGATAGCACAATGAGCAATGGATAGAAAAAGATGTAACCTTAAAAAGAAAAAAAAACAGCAGCTTTTATTACAGAACGAATGTGCGCAAATTATACATTAGCAAAACTAAAATGAGGAAATAGGCTTGTGCAAGATGCACAGTGGGTATCAAGAGAAAGTTAACATAGCCATAAGCAGCAGGTAATCAGGCGAGGGGACGAGATAAGGAAATTAGTGGGGATAGGGTGGCTGTAGCTGGTGCAAAACTGGGGAGATTGATTGCCCTTCAAAGGGAAACCTTTATCTTGCAGTGGACTTGACTTTGGCTGATGATTATAATTATGACCCCTAGTTGACTGTGATTCCACGAAAAATAGTGGACTTAAGTATTTTTCGCGAAATTCTGTATTGACAGCCACATTCTCATTTCTTGACACAAATGTTGTTACAGACATCAGTAGGAATGGCAAAATGATGGGAAAACTACTAATTTACCTTATTTGCCCACATAGAACACGAGGAGAAGTTTAGGACCCCAGGAAAATTTTAGAAGTTACAATATAAATGAAATCCCAAACCATACAGGCAAACCATAGCCCCAAGAAGATCCACTACTGCTCATGTTTCTACCAGAAAAAAGACTCAAGCTTGCAAGCACACCTACACTTGCTCAAAAATTGCCAGCACTGGCTGCTGAGAAGCAAGTGTACCTGAAAACTGCTCAAGAACTGAAATCTAGTGGCAGATACCTTGCACCATTTCTTTCTAAGCAAGACAACAGGGTGAAAATTTTGATGTCCCGTTTTTCTGCGCTGGAATGGAAGGAGTGACGCCAGAACTCTCTTTCATTGCAGTCATTACAGATCATTATAGATAGATTATAGATAGTGCCACTCTTTGAAGATAACATGAAACATTACTTGATGCTGAGTTACAACAGCCACCTTCAATTTTTAGAAGATGGACCTCTGCAGCATGCAAAGTGTATGCTCAAAAATAAATCTGCATGCTCCTTTCATGTGTCTTATGGTTCCCATGGAATTTCGCCGATTTTTAATTCTGCATTCGTGAAATTTCACAGATACTTTATTCTGTATCCGCAGAATTTAGAATTTTCCACTGCAAAAAGTTAGGGGCCTTGATTATGATTAGGTCTAGAAAACTGCCTAAGAGGTCTGCAAAATTAATAATTTGACAGTGGAACAGATTCTTTTGTAGTGTCCGCACCTTCATTTTCTGATGCCCATTATGCAATGGCAACAAGCTTCATGATGTCTATCATCTGACGTGTTTGGTAAATGTATCTACAAAGGCATTTTGCTCATGTAGTTGACAACTGCTAGCTTTGTAAAGCCCAATCAATTTCGGTAAAGCTTTCAAGGCAGGTATGCTTTGAACGTCTGCACTGATGAATGTCTACGCAATTCTGCGTGCAAGTTTTTGTTGGCAAAATTTTGTGGATGGATATAAGTCCGGCTATAGCGCTGGCCCCAAAAACTGCTATCCAAGTGGGCCTCAGTCGCATATGGATTGGGAATCTCGAGTATATATCACTTGCAGTTACACGGTGACAAAAGCAGTGCACTCTCTGACAGAACACAAAGAACAAGAGGGAAAACACCACCAGCTCTGGTGGTGTCTTCCTTCTTGTTCTTTGTGTTCTGTCAAAGTGTGCGTTGCTTTTGTCATCATGAATCTACACCAACTTGCCCTATTGTCTGCTCTACTGCAGTTAATGATCCAGGCAGGCAAGAGTGGGCACTCCAGGAAGGGGAAGGGTGGGAGCATGGCACAGATATCATTCTCACTTCTTTGCCATTGAGAAAGATGAAAAGTCAAGAGATTGGTATGTGGTCAAAGGATGGGGGAACGCTATACAAGAAGTCGTCACAAATTGCAGTAACTTTGAAGACTGTGTTCCGTTTAAGGTATACTTGCGGCAGTTACACTCAATGTAGTCAACGATATGGCTTTTTTATTTTTGCTTCTCATCTGGATTGCTTCATGAAAATGAATTCCAGTTCTTTAAAGACAACAGTGGACTCTCAGTAATGTGAACTCAATTTGGGCTTGATTTATCCAGACTGGCGCTCTGGTCTCGTCAACATCAACTGTATTAAAAAGGCTCCCCCAAATTTGAATTGCATATATCAAACAAATTTGCAGTCCCCTTAAGAGTATGAATTATTGAGAGTTCAGTGTGAACACAACACTTTCAGCAAACCAGAACCATGTCATACAATCAGCAAATTCATAAAACCAGTTTCGTACACCGAGGAAAGTTAAGATTGCGGGAACAGGAGGACAAGGCTAAGAAGAAAAAAATAAGACACCACGAAACCACTAGCAGTCTGTGCCCATGGTGTCGTGTTCGTTTCTTTGACTCTTGTCCTCATTCTATTCGTAAAGTTCCAATTTTTCTCAAAACGAACCAATTACCCCGCAAGAATGTTCTACTAAAGTTGCAAAATGAAGTTTGAGCTACAGCCCAAATAATCCTTCATAACTGGGAACATTCAAACCTTTCCATGATGCCATTAAAAAAACGGAAACATTAGACGTACTTGAAACAAGGCATCAATGCATACTACAGGTAACGGATTTCATCAAGGTATACTTAGGCCTATAAGTCTGCATTCAACATAGAGAAGACTGACCTAGTGAGATTCAATGCCACTACTTAAACTTGAGCAGGTGATACCGAAGTGAAGCATGTTCCCATGTGTTACTGCGGTGGTTTAAGGCCAGAAACCTGCACATGAAACACCTGGGAAAATCTTCACTGAACATAGTGAAAAAAAATTTACTTGCGACTATGTTAGATATCCCAGAAGCAGTAAGCCATGCTGTTTTTTTGGGGACCCCAAAGCTCTACAAAGCAGAGGAAGTAAAGTATAATGACGCACCTGGCTTGGAATGCATCCAGCACTTGCTGGGGGCTAGCAAATGACCGGTATGTGGCCAGGAACACATTGACATTTGTTGGCTCCAGGCCCCCCTCATCATCGGCCAGGTTGGCCACGATGGCCTCCAGGGGCCCTGCCTTGATGACTCGCACCCGCACTGTCTCCCATTCCAAGTGGGACACCGAGTCCTCAGAGTCCTGGGTGGGAAATGTAATACTTCCTTGAAACAAGCTGCTCAGAGAACAACAGGAAATCCTTTTTAAGTGCATGGCCTTATTTTATGGGGCCACTATTTACCTGTTAGCTACATTCACTTCTGAAAACAAACATTCAGTGGCCGAAAACTGACCAAGGACAAGCTGTGGTGTGGTGCAAGCACTTCCAAAAATTTACTGCCAGCAGTGTCAAGGGAAGATTACTGATCACTTCATTTAAATGAACAATACCCTGTACTCGCTGTTTCATTTTGTTTCCATACAGCCACTCACTTTCTGTATTAGCTGCTATTAAAGTTCAAGGAAAATGTCACTGCTTTAAATTGACTACATTTCTGTAGCAGTCGCACTGGAAAGTAGCAGTGATGCCATACCATCAAGCTAACATTAAAGAGTGACTGAAATTTAGTTACTTCATTTTCCACATGCCTGGTTTAGTTCAAGCAATTTTATCACCGAAGTGAGAACTCATTAATCCTAGCTCGTAGCATGCTTCTAGAATAAGTTTGGTTAATAGGGGTTTAACGTCCCAAAGCGACTCAGGCTATGAGGGAAGCCGCAGTAAAGGGCTCCTGAAATTTCGACCACCTGGGGTTCTTTAACGTGCACTGATATTGCGCAGTAAACGGGCCTCTAGACTTTCACCTCCATCGAAATTCGACCACTGTGGCCGGGATCACCTCAGAAAAAGGAATACAAACTTTTCTTCCTATTTCTGAAGTGGCAACTTCAAAACCTTATAACTCAACTTCTATGATAGGCAGGATGGTAATTTTGCTCTTAATGCATTCCTTGATGTCAAGAGAGGTCAATAACATTCATTTTAGCAAGTTCCCTGCAGCAAAATTTCTTAAAAACTCTAGACAGAAAACCTGCATAACATATTACACAAGTGCACAAGGACTTGATTCGCATTAAATTAAATGACATATTTAGAATCAGCACACAAAAAGTAAGTGTTCTCTAATTATGAAATACCACAGATGCGGTTAACGTTAACGGACGTGCCATGCTAAAGCTTTTTAAAATGTTACCCTACGGCTAGAAACACAATCTCGCAACAACCGGATAGGATGCGACAGAGTTGTGGCTCAAAGTGCGTAGTCATGTTGTCAAAAGTTTCCAGTCATATTGTCGAAAGTTTCGATTTCAGCGTCGCATATGTATTGGCTTTGCGCGTGTCGTGCATTGTTTTTGCTCAACACATGACTCAACATGATGCTGCGCGCGATGCGATGAAGCTACAATGCAAAACTGAAGTTGCGTGCCGCTGAATACGCGCTAGAGAATGGGAACCACACAGCAGGTAGACAGTTCGACGTTGAGTGAAAAAATTATCCAGGACTATCCACCTTTTTCTGATAGGGCAGTGCGCTGTTTCCTTACTTCAGCCGAGCAAGGAAGTGGAAGCTAGGGCCGTCACTGTTTGTGAATGTTTTTGCCATGCGCACTTCCAGCGTGCCCTCCACACCACAGGATGACCACCAGTGTAAACCACTGCATCTGGCAGGCCTATTTCGCTTCTCTGTTTTCACTACAAAGGGTGACAACGGGCCCGGCTAGCATGATATGCAGTATGCATATACGGTTGCGAAGGATAACATGCGGCGCTCAAGAATTTTGTCCTTAAGTAAATACGGAGTTTTGGTGCAGGCCTGGTGCAGATACTCTTATTTTGTCATAATGTAGCAGCATGTAGCACGCTTTGCCTTTTGGTACAGTTTGGCGTAGCAATCACATCACTACCAAGCTGACAGGAGACATTCTTGAAACTACAAGAAAATAGGCTAGCAAAACAGACGCCCCATATCTGCCAATGAAATCTGAAAGCACACTGAAAGCACACCAAAGCACTTACATGTCGACTGAGCGAGCTGCTTGGGTGGTACCGTACTTTCTTGAGGTAAACTGTGTACACTGCTCCATCACTCTTCTCCTCACCCCAAAGACGCCAGGAAGGTTGCTGTGCAAAATAAATCAAAGCACATAAAGAATATGAATTTGCAAGAAATAGTTATGCATGAAAGAAACCTGTAGAGAACATTAGCCGCACCGTGCATATCAGCGTACCACCTTGGTGGAAACTGCACAAAATTCAGCCAATTTCAAGACACGCTCAGATGTACAGGTGCCCACAAAAAGTTTCCAGGCCACCAAATTCACGAAAAGCTCAATTTGCTCACTGCCCAGAGGCGTGGCCAGGCATTGATGGCTGAACTGTGCAGGTCACACAAAGAACTGCACAGAACACCGTTCAGTTTGTGGCTGCATGTACAGAGTGCCAAGCAAATAAACTTTTGTAATTTTCATGTCCCAAAAGCTTTTGGGCACCATTACAATTCTACATACAATGTGTATCAGTGTTTGCATGGACTGTCACTAACGACTAATCTCCACAATCTTACTAAGCATTATAAAAGGCTTGTTGGTTCTAACCCAGCCACAATTTTCCTTTCTTGCATTGCGGGTTATATCAGACACAACTTGAGAAATCAGACATAAGAGGCTCAAAACCTCCAACTTGCTCCAGTACCATATTAGATGAAAATATATGAGGGGCAGCAGAGGATGCAAACATCAGCCCTATGCACTAAAGTTCCAACCCATATAATTCTTCGCTGCAAAGTTTTTTAAAAACCATGGCTCAGAACCAACTAGTTCTCTCTTAACACCTTAAAGAATTTCCATTTTGAATGCACAGGGCTCACAAGCTCCTATTTACTCTGCTGCCTCTAATTATGTTCTCATCAGACATATAGCTGAAACAAGGCACAGGTTTGCACCTGTTGCCATCTGTGCCCGTCTAGTCCTGGCATCTGCAACTGCTGGGTGGTGCGAAATGCTTATGCCATTCAGAGCATTTAGTAAGTCTGGGTAAGGGTGTAGGACGTCTGTTACATTTATGTCGTTACACTCACATTGGTACCACAGTTAAGCTTTAGTGAATGCCTTTTGCTGAGAGTGTTGGAGAATAGCTAGATGAGGTAACCAGTCATGAGGTGCGAAGGCTGATGTGGAGCCAACCAGTGCTAAGCTGCTTTGCCTTGATGCTGATGGCCCACACATTTGAATTTTGGGGTCTATAGCATCCTCTGCAGTGCGTTTGCAGCTAGTGTTCAAAGTTCATCCTCTATTCCACCTGCCGCCAATTTGCAGGCTTTGGCCTTCCACTTACGTGCACTGTCCCTAAGTGCAATGCTCCCTCTCACCCCAGCCTGTTTCCCTCATTCTGCCTGCCACACTGGATGCCTGCCTTACCTAACAACAGGCCATCTATCACTGACATGAGAGGTGCAGCAAGGGGGAGGGCGAAAGGGACAGCGTGCGGACATCGCCACCAACTACCACATGATTTCACCAAATAAGCCATATACAGAAGCTGCTGTAAAATGATAGATCTTACTACGGACTACAATGCCAGAAAGCCCTTCCAAAACACTCTATAGCTTGCATGAGCTCCATTTGTAAAGATAAGCTTTGAGCAGATGAAGTGCAAAACTTGTCTCACATCAACACGTGTTGGACCCAGCAAAACTGAGGCAAAAGTATCCAACTTACAACTGGTTTAACTATTACAAGGCTCAAAGTAAAGGTCCATGCAGATGAATGACCAGCAACTGCAAAGTACAGAGTAGATTTGTGGTGGTTGCATTCATAAGTTGCCTACCACAGCCCATTTCCAACACCAAAATATCCTAGCAGCAGAAGCGGATTTTGCTATTTACTTGCTTAGGCTAGCGCTTACCATGGATCTGACTAAGGAGAATAACTGTCAGTCCAGGACCAAGCATGCCTTCTCACAAACTCCAACACTGAGCCTTAATGTGGTTGAGGTACATGCTTACACTAACAATGGCAATACATGATGTTTATCTCACTTTAGTATATGCAAGTGCAGCAACAATTGCCACCATTTTACGAAAGAAAAACATGAATTATTGAATATTATTTTAAAAAGCTGGCACAAAACTTGCACAGTGAATCACAATCATCATCAGCCTGACTATGCCCACTGCAGGGTAAAGGCCTCTCCCATGTCTCTCCAATTAACCCTGTCCTTCAAATAAATTCAAACAGTTTTGGTAATGCATTAGTGAAGCTCTTTGCACTGTTTATATGATCTTAGTTAAGCAGTGTTAATGAGCTATTCAGGTACTAGAGTTAGATGCAAACAAATGAGTACTTTTATAAAGCACACAATTAGCCCATACCATTTTAAAGCTGTAGTAAAAGGATAAAACAAGGTTAAACCTTCAGGTGACTGCTGGTGGGCAAGCATGTAAGCAATGCGATACATTAAGTACATTAGTACTGTTGCACTGACCGCATATGCAAGTAGGCACAATGCTGAGCGTTCAGCCTTTCTACACTTTCTTTGAAACCCTAAAAATAACAAACCTAGCACAGCAAAGGATATGGAGGAACTGACAAACTGCAGTAAAGTACATTTCTTTAAATGTACTACAAATTCAATTCAATGCCAAATTTTGCCACCTTAAAAGCTTAGGGTTAAAATATGCTACCTTATTGGCACTTATTGGCCATGAAGAACGTTATGATGAGTATTCAGTATTTTGAGCACATGGCATTCAACAAACCAATTGTGGCTGCTGCAGCCAGACACTGAACCTGCAACTTGGTGCTGAGCAGCAGAAAACATCATCCACTAAGCCACAGCAGCCCAGCTTCTTAAAAGGCTCCTTAATTAACTGATAACTCAATATAATCACAGATGCATCTTGAAAAAAAAAAAAAAGACTGCTTCCAAGCTGGCTATTTGTGCAGCTGTGCACTGAAAAACTATAAACTTGACAAACGCCAGCTTGTGATTAATTTATTGGACAATTTATGCGTACATGTTTAAAAAGGACCAATATTTCACATCATTACTTGCAAATATGCAGAATGAGAAGATGGAACTCTCTTTTACTCTCAAGAGAAAAAGCTCACTCGGTAGCAGTGGCATGAACTTGACCCATGCAATTGAAGCACAGTGGACATAGTGATGTTAATGGGAAGTGAGTAAGGCATTGTGACGTAACACGGCATGCGAGATAGGAAAACGTGCAAGCAGCTTCCTGTTCTCTTTACCCGATAACTTGACACTCAAGCAAGGACCTGCCCAGCAAGCTGATAATGCTAGGCAAGATAAGGGATAAATTGCCCATTCTGCACCGGCAACAAATTGTGATCTACCTTCCAGCAAAAATGCGGCTCTAGCAAGTACACTTTTAGACCTTGGCACTTTGGTATTCACAGTTTATAAACGCCAAAAGAGACGGTGGCTAAGCGTGCACACTTAAACATATAGAACAGCCATTTAGTCTTTCTTTGATAACTTCAGCAGCAGGTCTTTATCACTGCATTTCCTAAGCATGCTGCTAGCAAACTAATATATTGACTGCACATTACATGAATGCAGAAAAATCACCCATACTTCCCCACAACCATGCATCCATACATTGATGCATGGGTATAAATGCATCCAGAACCATGCACCCAGAGCTTTAAAAGGCCTTCCTCATTTGGGCCTCACAGCTTCAATTGACTGGTTAAAAATTTATTGCAGTTTAAACCTTCACTGGTCAACCAGGAGGGTTAATCAACCAAACAGCCAGCCCTAGGTACATGTAATGCTTGGTCAAAGTTACCTGTTTGGGCACATCATCATTAGCATTTGTGCACTGCTTTTAAAATGTATTTGGAAGGCAAAATGTACTGCGTACATATATGAATATGCAATATGAAAAGCAAAAACTGCTTAATGACCAGATAGTACTGACCAGGACAGATAGTTACTGCTTAGAAGAAATAGTTAATGTCCAGGAACTATCTTCTCATTAAAGGTTCTAACAAAATCATTTACAGAATAACATTTACACAATCATTTGTGCAAACCACAGTACAGATCATACTTGCAAACAACAAAGCAGCACTAAAAAAAAAGAAAGAAAATGAAACAAATAAAGACCAGACAAGAAAAAGACCTTGAGAGTGGAGCATACGATGCATGGCTTTAACGACATTTTCTGGGGAAGAGTTAATGAAACTGCATTGTTTGCAGACATGAATAAACCTTTGGAAAGATACTTTTTAACCAACACACATATGTAACAACTTGCATCATTCAAAAACTAGCATGAACTAACAGCTGAATCTATGTGCAAAGAGTGCATACTAGTCTTCACACACAGACAGGAGAGTTCCTGCTGAAGGCAACACTTTCAGAGACACCTTTGCCAAAACTACGGCTCTGCGGCCCAGCGGCTCAAATGCCTAGAAAAGGCAACTGCACTAGCTATGATATGTTGCCTTAATGGTCTCGGCAGCTGTGCTACAGGGAACGTGTTCATGACAGTTGATAGAGAGCCCTCCCAATTTTGTATGTTGAAAGCCACTGCTTATAGTGGCCTGTTTAGGAAAGTAGTTAAGGAGCCATTAAGGGGAGCTACATGCTCTTCATAACAGTCCATGCATCGAAGTAGACATTAGGCTTTTTTGTTTTCATTAACTACATGTACCTGATTAAGTTACTAATACTCTGTGCATGGACAAGGATTAGCATGATAGATTGTTTTTGGTTTTACCTAAAACCACATGGGGAAATTTTTTGTACTTTGTCGGACTGCCAAAATATACCTTCAACTAGTTTTAGGAGCATGCTAAAGTGTCCTTTGCTTATGTGGAAGTGCAATGAGCTAAGAGAGCAGGTAAATTAAATGCGTGATGCTATAAAAAAAACACTCCAAAACAAAACAGGCATTTTGCGTGTGATAGTGAGATAGAAGAGAAATGGCACGTAAGAATATCTAGGCGTGCAAGTGTTCAAGTTGTCTAATGAGCTTCAGTCGAGCTGTATGTCTACACCCATTACACAGAACTAAGCACCGAAAGAAAGAACTTCAGCGAGCTCAGTCTAATATGATTAATTTATCAGAATTTATGCTGGTACAAGAAAACAATCTAAATACGTATTGCCAACAACTATTGTACTACAGAGCAACAATTCTGGTATAGCACAAAACCAAAGGAGCATGTGCACACATAAAAAACAAGTGCCCTCAAGAGACTCAAGAAAGTTCATCTGCTTTCAGGCTTTCAGCACAGAGTAAAAAGTAATGACTGCCAGTTTCTACACCACAGGAGTTTAAGCATACATAAGCATTTTCTGTCAGTTTTTAGAATTTTACACACCACATTCCCATTGCTGCTCTGATGTGCACCAGCTGCATCGAGATGGCACTCTTCAGCTGCACAAAGTTCTTGAGCTTTCAACATGTCTTTCTACACACTCTCATGACCATCATTCTAGTGATGGGCGCCAGCAAACACCTGTACTTTTATTTTATTTGTTTATTTTTTTCGAACGCCCTCAATTACCATTCCAAAGAACAAACCATGGCCTCTCAGAAACTTCACTGATGAGACTATGGAGGCCTGCAGCCCCATGGGTAGTGCTGAAGAAACCATTTACCTACTTAAAGGAGTACAGACACCAAATTTTGGTAGTGTGTTCTTCCTTTATAATTATGCACCTGAAATTTCCCTGGGCTCAATAAATAACTTGCAACTGAATCTTTTTTCTCTTGTTACAGTTTGTTTCAACAGCTGAACAGTGGCTATGATGTCAAACGTTACTTCAGGTCCAATGAGGCATACAAAAACAGCAGTATTATAGCTGCTCCTTTATTCACTTGTTCTGGCTCCTGGAGCAGGCTGGAATAATAAGGGTTGCAGCAGATTAAAACAATAAAGCACAAATTATACCACAGGTTTCATATGTCTCACATACCCTGAATTGAACTTATAGCCACTCTTTGGCTGTTGAAACTAAAACATGAGAGAAGAAATTAAATTATTTACCAGGCGTAGGTGAACTCCATGAAGGAACTCTGGAATACTAATGTCTTGAGCACGATTTCAAAGAGCCACCATTCCTATACAAAAATTCGGTGTCTATGCTCCTCTTTCAAGTCAAAGGTTAAGCAGGCAGGCCTGGCAATCACATTTTGCCAAAATGGAACATAACGTAGCGTCTTCAGCCATTGAGCAGTTTCAAGAAATGCATAAATTGTGTTATTTCAGTAACCAGTGGAGTAAAGACAGTTGTGCGGTACAACTAGCAAAAAATTCAGGTTTAAAAACAAATGGTGGCTTCTGCTCTTGGTCTAAACCAAGGATAATTTTCCAATCTGACTTCAGACTCTATGTATGGTCCTCTTAGAGTGCAAAATAAAACCTGAGAGGACGGATACATTATGCTGCCCAATTAAATTCACACATTCACCAAATGAAAAAGTATGACTGCAGAAGGCCAGCTAGAAAATGGTGAACTTCTGAAAACAGGAGGGAAAGAAAGCCCATCTTACGAAAAATTATGCAAAAGATAAAGCGCTCTAGGTTGGCCCCACGAATGCTAAGCATTAATACATATTCCATAGTAAACTCGGGCTCTGTTATCGGTTCAAATACTTGAAGGCATGTGCATCATCTGGCAGTGCTGATCAAGCAACAGCACACATTATGATGAAATCAAAGTGAGACATGCTCAGTCAAGCTCGGCATATCCCACAGCACTGATGAGGCTACGCACATGTCCTATGCAACCATGAGATCATATGAGCAGGTATGCTAAATGTGTATGCTACTAGTTCACTAACGTAGGTTTTAGCTACAGCAGCACCTACACATTGAGCAGTAAACTTTACAGCGCCGTTTCAGCTGTCACTTTATACTCCGGGACACATGGACATTCTCTATGCAATTCCACACAAACCAAGAAGTCTCATTCTCCTGAAGCATGTGCTTTAGAGGTCATGAGTGCATATACTAACACAGGTAGCTACCGAATATCAAATATATTATCGTGAGGTGCTCAACAGGCCATATGTGCTCAAAAATTTTGTTTAACGAATGAATGTTTTTTGGGGGTAAACTTGCACAGGCTAGATTACTAGCCAAGGTTAAATAAATGAAAAACGGGCTAGGTGTCGCGTTATATCTCGTTTTACTACCTGCATGCCTACGCGAACTCTTGAAAGCTGACACCACCAGAGTATGGGGGCGGAGACGAGCGAAAAGAATGCATTTTGCTTCATTTAAGCTAAACAAGACTGAACCGACAACAAACAGCTACTTACAAAATTCCAATCTTTTTTCCTTTTCCTTGACTAAACGGGCAAGAAATCACAGAAACGAGCAAGCGGCATCCGTTAAGAAGAAACAAGCCCTCTGATCTTGATCGTGCGCAGCACATCGTGCTTGTCATACTTATGCACCCGAAGCTGATAAAGTTCGCCATAGCCATATCAGAAGTGAGCAGCACCGGAACAAACTTCAGGCACATCAGTTACAGTTGCTGCGGTTGTGCGTGAGTGAAAGTAATGTGGCATTCTATGCATTCGCATTTAGTAAACAAGACCTGGAGCTCAACGATTAACGGTCCGGTACCAGCGAAGAACACATCAACAGGTGGTGGGCGGCGACGCGGAAACCACCCCCGCGGTTCAGACCCATGATCTCCCCGTCAACCATCTAGGCGTCTGCACATGGGATGCAGCAAAAATAAACAATGTTTTTTAGCAACGAGCACAATTTTCAATAACAAAAAAGCATGATGAATATCTAAACAGCTCTGTTGGAGTTTAGTTTTCCAGCAAAATTTTCAGCAGGGTGTGCGAACAGTACGTCGTTATGCGCTGAGACACTGCAAAGGCGCTGCATTAAGAATGGTCATGTTCATCAACCTCTTCGCGAAAAAAAAAAAGAACAAAACTTCGAAGCCACCAGCTGCATGCCACACGGAAGACCACCAAAGTACAGCCAAAGTAGCATTTAAGCTTTCGGCGCCTGTAAGAGCAACTTGTTGCTTACCTGTCCATCAATGATGGGGTTCATAACTTCAGCCCGCGCAGCACATGTCGAGGCGCAAGGCTGACATTCATAACAGGGGCACCTTATACCTTTTCCCAGCACGTAGCACCGCCGACACCATGTCACCGCCGACGCGACGCCACCCGCACGGCAACGAAAGCAAAGAACGCGTCACACACAAACTCTACTTAGGCTTCGAGACCGACCTGCTAATGGGGACCTCACGCAGCGTTGTTCGTTGCAGACGATGTTATGCAGTCGCACGCAACACTGGTCGCACATCTACCACATACTAGACAAACTAAAGGAACCGCTCCTTCAGCGCCTAATACCACTATGCATTTCATCGCAAACTTCAACTCAGCCTCGGTTCACGGAAAACTGCGTGACCGACATTGATTACGATGTAGACTAACGGTAGCGGACCAATGCGAGGACGAAACGGTGGCAGTTGGGGTGCGTGATGCCGTGCGTGCAGTTCAGCGGTTCAGCGTGTTCGGTCGACCGGCAGCGTCGGTATGAAAATCGGAGAGATCTTTCTCACGCGGCTGCTTCCGCTCTCACGTGCCGCCATCTCGCGGATGCGCAAGATGACGATCACCTCGGGGCGCTCGCTATCTGTTGCTATTTTTGGGCTGGGGAAAAGAATGCTTCTAAGAGGCTTGTTTTGGATGCATGCGTGGTTTTTAAGAAACTACAGACTGTTTGAAACTAATTCCGATCACGACATACCAGCAGGAAAAAATATATGTACAGCTTAATACTGAAGAAATTCAGTCGTTAGAACCAGCTGCAAACGGCGCAAGCAATTGTTTCCGATACGTTAACCTCACCCTCGCTCTTACCTTTCATTACCTGCCACTACACCCAAGTATATTCAACATCTGAGTCAAAGCTTCAACCCACAATGGCCACTGCCTTGTATGCACTAATATACTCACTGAAGTGATAACTATTTCAAATAATGTAGCATTAACTGGTTGTCAAGTTACAGCACCTAAAAAATTGAAGTCAATCTCAAATGCAAGCACAGCTGCCATCTCTTGGGTTCAAATTCAAGATGCATTAAACACTGAGATGTCCAAATGCGTATCCTTATAGCCTAGATGTTTCTTCTGGTTTGGTTGTTTATGGGGTTTAACGTCCCAAAGCGGCTCAGGCTATGAGAGACGCCGTAGTGAAGGGCTCTGGAAATTTCTACCATCTGCGGTTCTTTAACGTGCACTGATATCACACAGTACATGGGCCTCTAGAATTTCGCCTCCATTGAAATTCGACCGCCATGGCAGATGCTTCTTCTAGCTCAATGGTAACCATGCTGACAAATTTAAAACAATCATGCCAGTAACCAGTTCAGTGACAGACAACATAAAATATAGACAATTTATTTACAAGAACTTTGCACAGTACTAGATATAAATATATTTGATTGGTACGATACAATGCTAAGTGCCACCTATTACAAAAATGAGTTACGTGTGGCAAAGAAACTAAACTTAATACAAGCTTATAGTAAACAGCCTTCCCCCCCTCCTTTTTTTTTTTTTTTCACTGAGTGCAGGTTCCAGGTCTGCTGCACAAGGCACACTGCATTCCAGAGGTCACTTGCTGTCCAGAATTGCAATATTTCATCCCGAATCATACTCCCAAAGGAAGCACTAATATGAACACATTGGTTACACTTCAGTGCCTCTCAGTACATTGCTATGAGCAGTGCAAGACCAGAAAGGCTGAACCGAGTACCGAGGATGAGTAGGTTTGGCCTGAAAGTTATTGCCAGCCATTCACATGTACCTGCTACTGCTCACAAACCGCCACGTTTCTTTTTCACACGAGCACAGCCTCTGTGAACTAAACAATCTGCATGCTGCATCCAGGATGCAAAAAGGAAGAGGAGGGGAAAGCCTTTGTTGCACCCAATGTCAACCTTTCGGTTGTGCCGACCCTACACGCTGGTTGCATGCTCAAAAAGAAGCATCACACTGTGACAAACACATTCCATTCAGAAGTACCGGTAAGAAAGTGAACACACATGACATCCTTTTCTTCACTCAAGCTCAATGCTGGCAGAAAATTTCTGAAACTAATATTAAAGCAAGAACACTGTTTCAAGCACAGGCTAGCATAGCACATCCTCATTCTGCTTTTCATGCACATTTTGCACACTTTTTAAGAGAGTGTATCTACACCATTTGTGAATTCAAAAGAAAGCACCGAAGTTGCACAAAACAAGGGAGTAAACATCACATGGACTGACATGAAATCATTTTGCATAAAGTATCATGTGGTATGATGTAATAATTTTTCCACTTTAATGACAGACTGCAAAGGTCCACTTAGTTCAGGTGTCACAAACCAAACAAAAAAAGCAGTCAACAACCCTTCAAATATGAATAGCATATATGCATGTATATATATATAATATATGTATACATATACATATATATCTGTATGTATTTAACATGTATAGTGTTCTCTATAAGCTCCTCTGGACAGTATTGCATGTCAGAATGCACATGTTTAAGCGTGCATCGATAGCACTGAGCATCGCACTGCACAAGCCATGGTGCTCTCGCTGTCAATGACATGTCCCCGGGTGCACATGAAAATCAACAAACAAAAAGCTTTTTCATGTAAGAAAAAGTGGTGCTCTTTGGTAATGGATCTGGGAGTGACAAAGTGGCCACTGGAGTCACGTGGGGTAGGGTAACAAGTTTTTGCATCCCAAAACCAAGGATGACATCCAGACCACAAAAATAAATGGGTACAACATCAGCTAAAATTTGCAGTAGCCAAACATGCCAATGGCACATTTATGCTGCAAACCAAACTTTGTGTCAAAGTCGAAACAAAACAATACAGACTTTATACAACTAATGAAACAGACAGCTTGAATTAATCACTAGCAATCCCTGAAATGCAGTAGCTGGGCAAAAGCTGCAATTTGTACAAAACACAAGGTGTTACTGCAGCTTTAATTGCAAAGCTATACATCCATTATTTTTTCTCTTAAAGCCTTATATGTACAAGCCATATTTTTGCTATAATGCATAAGCATTGCCTCATTCATGCAAACAGTAAATAATGAAATTTAAATGCAAAACTTGTATAACAGATGTGTATATATGCAGTGCAAAACACGAACAGAAAGCCAAAGATTGACTTGGACAAAGTGAGCTTTGCAACCAGCTTCACCCAAGACGGCATTTCAGCTGGAACTCTTAGGCACCTATATAAGACCATTACATGCAAGGAAATAATGGGTGAGGGAACTGGCAAACACATTCTAACCTAGGCATATTAAAAGCCCTGCCATAATATGAGGCATGCTGAAAATTTTCGGTTAGGTATACTATCGGAGGAAACGAACAGGCTACTTGTGGCCATGCAATTTTACAAGGCATACAGCTTGTTCGGTTGCATACAGCATGTGAGTGGTGCACTGCAAAACAAAGTGACACCCGAGCACTGGGGTTGAGGTTCAGAGATGCTTCTGCAAGATAAGCAGCCAAACAGACATGCAAGCAACACAAACGTGAGCACCATACCTCAAACATTGCAGCTGCTGTTTGATTCTCCTTTCCATGTTACAAGGCACTCCGCAAGATAAACGTGGTGTGCTCTGTACAGTTCAAACCTATCAGCTAGTACATAGGCCATTTTCAGGTGTCTTATCAAAGTTATCCAGAAACTCTTCACAATCCTCCTTAAAGGAACCATTATATAGTAAAACATCAAATAAGAACATACATTATTATAGATAATTCAAGTGAGCTTCATTTAAAAATCCAACTTGCACAATACAGTCTCCATTACCTCGCACAAAAAACAAATAGCATTGAATTAAACACAGCAGCAGAGGCCACACAACCTGCTTAAGTTCTTCCTGTCACAAAGCTTCTAGAACAGCGTACACTAAACGCTCGTTAACTCGAAGTCACAAGATGGAGACAAGTTTTGAAATAAATGAAACTCGCAATGAAACAGGCAAAGTACCAAGATTTTCAGTTTCCTTATTGTGCAACACAAACTCCACTATGTAAATTGACTATTTAATTACAGTAAAACAAGTCCCATGTAGCAGTGTGGCACTGCAAGAAACATGGCGAACAGAGTGCAGTGCAAGAACTGTGTGCCACTAACTATGCTGCTGCTCTCCCCTTGGTCCTATCGCTTCTCTTGGCCTGCCTGGCAGTCCCTGTCCAGGGAAACAAACTCTGCCCTCAAGTCTCCAATCTTCTAAGCTGGCAGCAAAGGAGCTATGTGTTGGCAGTGGAGTTGTGCAAAGTACAGAGCAGTGACAAGGGGTGCTGTGGCACGCTAGCACAGACTTGCTTGATGCTTTGTGGCATGGTTTGCGGCGTTACCTGTGGTTGGCTGATGACGCTTCTTCAATTTCCAAAGGGCAGATTTTAGATATCTGAATTTTGCTATGAAAACCTACCAACATAAGCAGCAATGAACAAGACACCTATTAGGATTTGTTGCATGACATGAAAAACTTTCAACCTAACAAATACTTGGAAGATTTGTGAGTTTGAGTTGTTCAGGGTTAACTGTATCAACGCAAGCAGGTTATGTAGGAATGCATACGAGGCAGTTATATAATGCATGCAGCCTATATCACACATCTTTTATTAACATTTTAAGTGTTTCTGTACCCTGCTGATATTATCAATATTTTCAACGAGCTTCCAATGTTCATCAGCCAGAAGTTTCATAGTGCAGTTGGTGAATGATTTTTCGAACTCTGCGGGACCCGGCAAAAGGTATGAATAATTAAACAGTCCGGAAAACCCGTTAACTTACAAAAAGAAGACTTTTTTGCGAAAAACCGGCTTTAAAAATCGTGAAGTTCGCAGTTCCCCATGTTCCGCTTGCAAAAAATAATATTAGACTGTACCTGAGCCATAGTCATGCTTTCGTCCCGTCCAAAACACCTAACGTCACGATACCAGACAGTCAGTTTGCACGGGCAATGGCGCTCGCGAACACTGAGTATCCCCCCTCCTGCATCTGCTGCCCAGCACCACGGGTGACGCCCACAGGCCACAGTGGATGCTGCAGCTGTCCTGCTTTCAACACGATCTCGTGCTCTTTGTAATCCATCTTGATGCCAACGGAGAGTGTGCCATTATCTCAAATGGAATGCTGACAAACAAACAGCCAAGCCTATCCAAGCCAGTCCATTTGATTCACTCCGTCAATAGTGTCAGCGCCCTCCGACTCCAATTAAATTCGAGATGGCACCTTTCACGGCGGCGGAGAATGGTTTGGATGAGACTGCAGTGCCCTCTCATGTATATATTAGGCCGAAAAAAACTTTTGTTAGAAAAATGATCTCAAAAGTACTGCTGGCATCTATTTTTGTCTGAAAAACCAAACTTTTAGACTGCACAAAGCCCAAAATATTGGTCGTGAAAATGTATGTGTTCCTATGAGGGGTGCTACGATTCCTCAGCGAAATCCGAAATACCATGCAAAGCCGAATTATTGAAGTCCGAAAAATCAGTCAGCTAATGTATATTAAAAAAAAACAAAAAAAAACTCTGGCCAGCACGTTTGACTACTTAGGGTAAATGAAATTTGACAAAAGGCCTCCAACAAATCAGTAGTGCAGTTCTCTTCCCAAAGTTTACCATTACTGGACCTCCAGCAATACATAGTGGGCTAGCTTCTATAGCTCGCATTGCAAATGCATTTCATGATATACTGCGGCCACTGGTTTTTACGACTTTTAGAGTGAAATTCACAAAAAGTTTTGCATTCAAATGACTTGCCTAAAAATTTGACAAGTACAGTGATGACAGAGCATATCTTTGCATCCAGTCAAGCAGTACCTTCTATAGTTCTGAGGAAGTCTTGTCCGGGTGCATGAGCAATACTCAAAGCCAAGTTGCTCAGAATTCGCCACACTTCTTTCAAATGAACAGTTTTTAGTGCCTCAAATCCTACTCAAAAGAGTTACACCCTGCCTATCCTGTTTCCACTCCCTTCTTGCTGCAGCATGTCAGAATATAAGGTCACCAGACTGGTACTTAACAGCAACACATGCAGCTTCAAAAAATGTACAAACCAAAAAGAAAGAAGCCCTGACATATACACAGATATTTGTTAGACATGGTGTACAAAATATGTCAGCACAAATGACACAAGAGCAGGAACAATTTCATTTGTGCAGCAAATTTTTCTACACCCCGCATAGGACGCAACTGGCCCAAACCACCGTGCTTTTGTTAAACAAGTGGCAGTTCAATTTCGTTGAGCCTCCGACACCCATTTTCCCAATAAAGCTGTAGTTGCACCTAACCTAGTAACACTGATCCCAGTTACCAATGGTAGAATTCGATGTTCACAATTGCTGAATAAAACTAAGTTTTCCCAGTTGGACACTAATAGGTAAGAGACGTTACAGCCAGGAGTAACTGTGGTGTGGGCTTGAAGCTAAGTGGTTGCCATTAAGCTTAGAAATTGAGAAAGGATTGCAAACAATCACATCATAGTACTATCTGTGTGGCCTTCAACTGTGCGTGAGTAATACACAGCGGCAATAGCAAATATCAAGTGATTTTTACCTGCGAATGACTAACTGACCCAATGCATAGAGAATGACAATTTACCACAATTCACTAAAGCAGTAAAGATGTGACATGCCCATAAGTGGCATACTACAACAACTTTTAATGTATTTAAACTCCATGCATTTTTTTTTTTAAATTAATAAGCTTTTTTAGCATTCTGCCTCACAAAATATTCAGGAAAAAAAGAATCTGACTTAACATGCCATGAAATCCCATTTGGAGGCATCTTTAACCTGTGCCTTTCCTAGCATTGGCTCAAAAGACATTAAAAGACCTCTCTTCTCATGCCCTGAAATCAAGAGACTGAGAATTACCTTCCTTAACCCATCATCTTCATGTGGTCTGCAACAAAAAAATGGTGGTATGTACCCATTAACATAGCTTGAACAGTAAATACTGACCCCAATCCTTTAAAAGCATATATTGTTATTTTTCACATATCTTTGAAGGTGCGAAAGAAGAATGTTAAATGGCCTTAAAACGGTAGGCACTGTAGCATTTCTGTAACCGTACATCAGGCCACAAGTGTACAGAGGCAACATGCAAATTCTCACTCACTGCATCAAGGCAAGCAGATTAACCCTGAAATGGTTGCGTGAAATTCTGTTTTCCCAGTTTCTGTGTCGGGAACAATGCATTAATTTCCAAGTCCGCAGTGAGCAAAGCATCACACAAAGTACAAAGAGAAGGTGAAACTGCACACTCCATGATTCCCCCAAAACAAGTCCCACCCCTTGCCTGAATGTGCTAAGTTATAGGAGAGCACGTGCGAGAAAGTGCCAAACATACGCTACAGACCTCTGGTCTTTGCTTGGTGCCACATGGTGTGATGCTACTACCACAGCCTCTCTCCTACCATACAGCCATATATCAAGGTCCTCCTAGAAAAAAAAGCTTCTGCTGTACTGCACACATGACAACTCTGCAATGTGCCTGCTAACTGGCTTCGTTACATCCAAAATTGCATAAGTCACAAGCCACCAAGGATGTGGTCATCCCTAAGGTGTTCCAGGGGGCTATGCAGGTTAGGCACTTGTCCTCCATGACCCTGATGAGCCTCTTCCGATGGCATGCAGAGGTGATGGGCACAGCTGGTCAGCAGGAGCTGCTCCTGTATGTGGGTGGGGGTGGTGAGGAGGCACCGTTGGCCAGCAGCCGTGGCTCCAGCTGAACCTGGTCTTGGTAGTGCTGGCGCAGCTGGGCAAGGGCTCCCAACAACCGCTGGTTGGCTGCATCCAATGTCTGGATCTTGCGCTCTTGAGCGTCGATCAGCTGCTGCTTGGCTCGAATCATGCCCTGCATCTCCCGCTGCTCCCGCCGCAACTCATCTTCTACAGTGATCAGCCTGCACCACAAGAATTTCACTGCACTCATTACTGCTGTATTAAAGGCTTTCCATGACTACAAATGCTGCAGAAATTAATGGTTATGCGAACGCCACTTGCCAATAGAATTAACTGCACCCTTTAAAGCCATGCTCAGCTCTTGGTCTTGCAGCAGAAGGTATGCTATTTACGAGAAATAAGTACAGATGTTAAGTAGCAGGCTGTTCTTTCCCACCTACATGGCCTAAACCCATGTTATTGAGCATGAAGTCAAACTTTCATTAACCTGCAAAGACGGGAGGCATGATGGCTCAGATAAGACAGTTTGTGCATCTTGGCAGGGCGCATGGAAACCGATGTCTAGCACACTTATTAAGCTGGGATCACCCTGCAAAAAACACTGACAGTGGCCTTGTTTTGTTTAATTCTCACTTGCCACATCAAACTGCATAAAATAGAAACAGTACGCCTGTTATGTCAAAACAATGTTTTGTAAGCCTAAACTCACCTATAGTAGCTTTATAGTAGCTTCAATCAACAATACAGCTTTGATGCCAAACGAGGACGTAGCTTTAAACTTAAAAAAACAAAACAAAAACTACCAGGTGTGTCATAACAAGAGCTTGCAGCATAGTACACAAACACCCAGCTGCATCAGCAAGAATGGCTCACCATCACTGTGAATCACACGAAATGCACAAGTTGTTGGGTGTACCTAGTAATGATGCTCTTCATCTGGAGGTCCTTTTCCTGGCGGCGTTGCTGTTGCTCCTCAGTACTCTCAGCACCGAGTGAAGCTGTCAGTGGGAGCTGTTGCTGCTGCTGCTGCTGCAGCTGTGTCTCGGCCAGACTAAGCTTGCGCTGCAGCTGGCCCATGAGCCGCTTCAGCTGGGCGACCTCTCGCTCATACTGCACAGGCAAACACACAACCACCACTGTGGCTCACAATGTGCAGAACACAAAGGGGCACTTTTGAGCATACAGCAATGTCAGAAAGGCACAGAGGCAGCAAAAGAAAGAGAAAAGACGACGGATGTCTGCCATGAAACACCTCAGCTTTTCTGCTCCCTGCAGTATTAAGAGGTTGGGTGCTTGCATAGATAGGAAAGTAGTCACTGTAGTTCTCTACTTTCTTCTGTGTATCCATGTTCACAATGTCTAATATATATTTCGGCCTAGTGTTTAGTAGTGTTTAGGTACCACTAAAAGAAAATTCAGCAAATGTTTCACATAGAATGATCACTAAATGTCTCGCACACAGTGAAGCACTGCGAGAGGATGGTGCTCCAGTTTTTGCAAAAATGGTGCCCGCTGCTGCTTCACACACTTTCACGTGCAAAAGAGTTTCAGAATAGTGTATGCACATTTACGTGCGCTAAACATTAGCATTTTGCAGGACTTTATGCTGTATGTCACATTTAGCACCTTTACTTCGACCGTTCATGTACTCAAATGCAGACGCAACAATAACACCAGTCACAGTTGCGCCACCTCGTTTTTATAAAGTTAACTGCTTTTGTCAACAAATCAATGCCTCTCGTTAGGCTTAAAAGCTGATGAACAGCCAAATGAAACGAAAAAGCAGAAATTTATCACCCATCAATTTTATTATAGGACAAATAGGATGAAGCGAAAGTTCTCAGCGCCATTTACAGCCACTAGACACACTGAAAAATGTAGTAACAACGATGAATTCACTGCGAAGCGAGGGCCCTGCTTCATAGCGTCGTCATGTTGGTACGTGCTTCTGGCCTTGCGATTACAGCTTATGATCTCTACTGCATACTTGCTCAGTGCTCTTGATAAAAACTGGCACTGTTGCGCAAATGTGACAGAGTGCTTCCTTATGGTTTGTAGAGATCGTTTTCATCGCATTTTCACTGGCAGCATGGCAGCAGATGACGAAGCATGCTGGGACATGTTTAAGAACTTCTTGCTCTCATCATTGGTCGAAAAGACCTGCAGCTTTCATACTGCTGCAAGCTAGTGTTCAGGGTGTCTAGAGAGCAAGTCCTTTCAAGTTCCCTGACTTTTCCATGTTTTCTCTGCCTATTTCAGCCAAACTTTTTTGACCACTGAAGTTGCACAAGACGCTAGTCCGGCCGATGATAATGAATGGTATACATAAACTATTACAGCAAACAACTACTTACATAAGACTACAAACGCTGCACTGAAAATAGATTTGGTCTTTGTGTTCAAGACAGCTTAGTTTTTGATGACTAAGGTCCAGCTTAAAGCTGTGATCTATGAAGGACTGTTACTTCTTCTCTTCCAGCTCTTTAATAATAGTGACCACCTTTTTTTTTTTACTTTGCATCTGATGTTTCCAAAATGGTGCACAAGTATCAAATACTTGGCTTCGAAAAGGATAAAATAAAAAACTGATTTCAAATAGAATCGACAAAACACATGCATATTTGGTGGATTTGTGGGACATGCATATTTTGTTAAGTGTAAGAAATTTCTTTAGAGCTGCACTTAGCAGTTCTTTAGTTTTCGTTGTTCAAAGCTAACCATCGTCGCTAAAATGCGACCCACAGCGGTCTGGTACTGTCACCAGAATTCCGTGGACAGTGCAAAGATTATACAGTTGTGCCTCGTTATATTGCTATTCACCTACCTGACAATATGAACACTTTGGTTCCCGGGAAAAACTGAAAAACTGTCCATAAAGCGAGTGGTCCATAATAACGAAACATGAAGAAAATATATGTATAAATATATATATAAATAAACACACTGCGATTTAAGACCTGCTTCTATGCATAGTGGTGGGCAGTGAAGTGGAAATCAGACTAAATCTTGGCAACTCCAAGTGCATTATCCTGGTCGCCATTGTCTTAAAATTGTGAGTGCAGTTTGAAGTGCCTAGTGGTCCATCAGGCATGTGGTGGCCTCTCATGGTATGGTGACATATTTCCTATTACGACTGTTCATTTCTCACAAACCGCCAGTACATAGATATATCTGTACTCAGCCGGCTGAGAGCTTCTGATTGTGGCTGTCAACATAGCTAAAGCAGCAGTTTTCTTCACAGCCATTCATGTAATATGCCAAACATAAAGACCGTGCATCTTGGCGATGTATAGCATGAAACCACACAAAAGAAGGCCACCACTCAGGCATTTTCCCTTTCGCACTCACTTCTACTGGTGTCCTGCACTCAAAAACAGGAAAGGAAAGATTTGATTGGGGCAGTCAAGGTTTTCTTCTCAGCGCTGTCCATGTTTAACGCGACAAAAATACATGGGTTCCAATGGTTCTAAAGCATTTTCACCCTGTCCCATATTAACAAGGCGTAAATATATTGAAAAAATTTGGTGCCCAGATATAGTGTCCATAATTTGAGTTGTCTATTTTAATGGGGATCGTATCAACAAGGCACGACTGTATCGACTCTTTCATTTCCTATAAATCCCCGTCAACGCTTGCTGCTGCAAGACCTGAAGAGCTTTTCAGGTGCTTGTAAACTTCATACCAAATTCGCACTGTCCTTAGCATGGAAGAAACTTTGCACCATATTAATTTCGCGACAACAAGGGCAAAAGTAGCAGAAATCTCATTGTTACCGTGGTAATTTTTATTAGTTTCACCCTATCACACTTGTGCACTGTGGAGGAGCCAATCTCGCAGCTGATTGCTGCTGTACTTATGTTCTTGGTTTTGAGTCCCCCAGGTTTGGCCCACTCTTAAGTTACCACAACTATGGCTGGTCACTAAATGTATCATACGATCAGAATTCGGTGGAACTGACAACTTGCAGAATTGCAGGAAAGCTGACTTACAGAAATATACTTTTCAAACCAAAAACCCTTGTTCAAAGAATGCATTCTAGCATTCTTGTTCGAAAAGGAAGGGGAGAAATGCCCCTTAATCTGCATGAGAGGTAAGTGGTTGAAATGACACAATGGAGTCAACAAAAAAAAAGCTTTCCAGTGACTCCAAAATTTCCATTGACTGTAGGGTGCAATGGTGCCATCCCTTCACCAGCTCTAGCTTCTCTCTCTAGCTTGTCCACAAATAATCGCACTCCCCCCTTTTGTGTTCAGAGCAGGGGTGCGAATGCAAGGAGCAAGTTGAGACAGGTACTCATGAAGGAAACACACTACTGTACCCTTTTGACAACTGCCCTTACACTTGATCTCGAAAGCTAGTGGCAGGCAAGGGGGGTTCAGGTGTATGCAGATTAAGGGGCATATCCCTCTCTCCTTTTAGAGAGGGGGATGCTCAGGGAGGGGGATAGAAAGGGGGATACTCACACAATTTATATTCAATTATTCAAAAACAGAAATAGGCAGCTGTTTTTGATATAGGTGGAAACTTCTTGCAACTGACGCGATCAGAAACTATGGCGGCGTTCAGCATTTTGGAGAAAGAGAACACACCCAGTTTCAACCCATTTGAACATGTCCTGCTTGAACACATCCACAGTGGACACATCCAGAATGCGGGCTCTAAAGTTTGGTCTTTGTACCACTGCCCACATTCATTTGAAAGAAAGATGTTTTTTTTTTTTATTTTAAAAGTATATAAATCTTTATTCCCATTCTGTTACAAGAGCTGAAAAACCTGAATTAAAGCTCAATTTTCTCCCTGCCATAGTGATTCAAACTCAATACATTGCTGATGACACAGAGGCTGTCAGAGGTCATCGTGAGCCAGGAAAAGGCAAGTGGTCTGGTTGAGCAGCAACCAAAATGAAAGCTACCGTCAGTCGGGCATTGCAGGCCACAGGCATGCTAACCAACACATAGTTCGCATTAAGCTGGTGTTGCTACAGAACCTGTTTTGTGATGCTGACAATGAAGTCCTTGCTAGAACTGCATATTCCAATTTATAGACCCAAGCCCAAAACGCACGTGAATGCTTTTCAGAGCCAAAAATGAACCTGAACTGGCTGTTTGCAGCACCGCCAAAAGTGACTGATTTGTTTCTTATTGCATGTTCAGTTTTTCTGCATCCCTCATAGCCTATGTGCTGTTTGGTGACGTTAAAACCCATATACAATACGTACACTATATCAGTTTTTCTTTCTTTTTGTATTTCTTCTCTGATAGAACTGTACTAGAAGCTGTGAAAGAAAACTGATTTCAATAATCAGGTGTGTAATCCTTTTCTTTCTCTCATATATGCAGGTCAGCAGGTGCACTCATTCCACCGTACTCACGCTCACATCTGTGAACGCAAGTGACTGGATGCGAGTGACTGTGGGTGTGAGTAGACTTGAGCGTGACTGAATTGAGAGAATATGAGTGTGAGAAGTGAATTTTCGTCTGGATGGTGTTAAGGGAAGGTAGACTGGTGGAAGGATGCGCTGATTACTTGCAGAAAAACACGACAGCAGAGCAAAAAAAAGAAATGGACAGACGAGTGCTGAACCAACTGCGCTATTTTCAGAGCTGCTCTGCCTCTTCATCTTGTCCTCCCTCGTTTTAACATGACAGCTTCAAGGCCCCCCTTTTGCAGAAAATCTGTCGTCGACGTTGTGAGCAAAAAATCTCCGGTGAAGCAACGTAGGTGGGCCACCTAGGTCATGTGATTTTGCAGTGTCATCACAACCTACCCACTGGATCATGAACAAACTGACCACTGCGGCAGGTGGCAGCTGAATTAATGATTGGTTGCGAGAGGTCGCTAGGGAAGAGCAACCTGGATCGCACAAGCCCCACCAGTGGCAGCACCTGCCACTGCAGGCCAGTGGCGCATTGCTGAAGTGCTGCACCACTGTGCCAGGAGTGCTACAAGGACTCCCAGGGATCGATGAATAAAGTCGAGACTGACCAATCCGGATACAGTGGAACCCCAATTATGTGTCCCCTGTTCATGCGACGACCCGCATTTTACGACGAATTGGTGCAGGCCCAGAGAATCTCCCACATGGATAATGCATTAAAAGCCTCGATTATACGACGGAAAAATATGCGCACCCTGCTTCGTACGACAACTGGCAGGAACCATGCGGAATGACAGATGCTGGTGGAGCACTTTATTGGCAGACGTGACATCAATTAAGCTGGCTGGTTCCAAATCAGAATCAAGACAGAGACGCACGTGCAACGATGCCATTGAGCGCACGATAGCCTGTAATGGCAGTTCTGCCTACGGCTTGGACTCGGCACGTGCGACCTGTGGCCGTCGGTGCGAGGCGGCTCGCCTGGCCTGTTTTACTGCACGCTTCGATGATGAAGGCGTTAGAGAAATCAACTGTACGTTCATAGCAGCATGAAGTTATTGTAGAGGAGGTAACAAGATTAGACATTTCTATGATCACCTGCAGCTAGTTCGAAAGCACTTTCCGCTGCGGCTTCAGTGCGAAGCACATTAGGCTTAGTGACACCAAGCGAGCCAGGAGCGAGTGGCACGCTGTCACCTGGTCGGCCACACATCATTGCAGCAAGCGCACTGCTGGTGCTTTCCCGTCGCAGGCAGACACATTTTTTTCCTTCTTTATGATGCAAATTCATACAGACTCTGCTGCCGTGGAGTGACAGCAGTTCTAAAGAAAGTCTGCCCAGAAAGACGTGTCGCTGGCATGGTTGTACTGTATGCCGCAAAACGTCTTTGAAGGTTCAGAGCAGATATTTCAGGCACGTCGTCCAAATCATCGTTTTCGAGGCGCATGTGACATCTACTTAACACGCAGGGATGAGAGCGCTTGCACAACTTGCCTAAAGCCGCCTCTTCAACGCCAAAAAGCCTGGCTTCGCGTAATCTCGGAACTAATTCTTGCAGAATGAAAACAGGAGCTTTTATAACGTGCAGGGAAAAGAACTTTAAAGCTAGAGTTGCAGACACGTTTATTACGTGAATGCATCACTTGTGCGAGACTTTCGATTATATGACGCTTGGATTATACGACAGTTTTGTGCGGTCCCCTGAAAGTCATATAATCAAGGTTCTACTGTATATGGGCATTCACCCATTAACGCTATCGTATCATACCCTTAACGCCGAGCTTTTGTGTCCCCTTCGAATATTTTTTTTGCGCTGCTACTGTTTTTTTTGCTATGCTATGTTGCTACATGTCATGCATGTTCGTTAATGCTAAATCCTATTACTCAAGTTCAACTTTTGCCAAAAGTTTTCATTTACAACAGATAAAAAAAACTTGCAAGTATAGAACTATTAACAAGCGACTAACTCACGTAGAAACCTGCAAGAATCAGCCCTAAATCCTGCCAAAACCGTCCCACTAAATCTCAGTGTTCCCATCCATGCTACAGCGACAGCCAATTACCACAATTTGATCTCGTGTGGTTTCGAGCTTAGCCAATCAATCATCATAGCAAAAAAAGTGGTAGGGTTTTAACCTAGTTAAACTGAGTAGACATGCGAAAGCATGTATTTAGCCTGGTGGCACATGGTGTTGCTTTGCTGGGTCGTTGGCACCTCTGGCGACGATATTAGACTCAGGTTAAGCTCTGATCAAGGTTACGCTGTTCACGCTGCAGATGGAAGTTAAAGAAGATGACTATGTGCAATGCACAGTGCGAGTGTGTGCTGCAGCTTGACACAAGGCGTGATCACCTGCAGCAATAGCATAGTGCTCTCGTGCAGCGGCCAGCGAAGCTGATCTGTTTGTTCGAAATCCAGTCGCAGCAATATTTATTTCTGCACCCTCAAGATCAGGGACACCATAAGATTCTTGGTTGGGGAAACAGTGCTCTCGCACTAAAAACTTGAAAGATGCTTAACCTACCCCTGAAAGTACAATGTGATAGCAACAGAGACCCCTCTTCCGCAAGTACTCCTCCCCTTGCATAGGTTCATAGATCGCGGGGAGTCCTTATACCACTACTGGCATAGTGGTGCAGCCGTTAAGCAATGTGCCACTGCCCTGGCAGGTGGCTGTTTCGAACACAACGACCGATGGGGCTTGTGAGACCTAGGTTGCTCTTCATGAGCTCCCGTAGTAAGGCTAATTTTTGCCCAGACAGCTCTTCAGGACAATGTTTATGCCTCAACCAATGAGCTGATATGCAGTGCCATGGTGGGCCATCTGTTTTATCATGAACACAAATGCACGGATGGACGCTGGCTTTTCTTGAGAACGGGTCCTCTAATGCTACTGCGTAAAAATCTCCGCCGAACCAGTATGGTACTACAATTTCTTTTCACTACTTTTGGAATCCCACTCAATTTTCAATCTTTACAAAAAAAAAACTCGTTTCCCCCCGTGACTAATATATTTACAGTTGCCATATGTGTACACTGTATCCATGCAGACTCCTGGACAAGCTATCATTAAGGCAAGCTCATTATGGGCACTTAAGACCATCTCGCACACATTTAACGGCACCTTTCCATAAAATATAACAACCATATAACAACAAATCCATAAAAATATAACAACATTACGAGCCGTTGCAAACTTGCAGATTAACATATCATCTCGCTCCACCCGCCACCATGAACAATGGCATGTTCCGCGATCACGTACTAACTACGGTCTCCAGATGCTTCGAAACAGGCTGCCTAGTACACTTCACAAATATAAGCTAACGGAAGAGCAGCTGCGGGTTCTAACCAAGAAAAAATTATTCGACATTATTAACTAACCTGTACTGTAAGATTTGATTGTATTTTTTAACTAATGCACTCATTCACTGTTTTTGCACTTATCTTGTTCGTATATTTTTTTTGCATTTGTTCCTTGTTATTCTTCCCATCATATATATTTTTTGTCCTTCTGAACTGTCGTGCTTGCTGCCATGTTGTTCGGGGAGACGGGGCCAGTCAAGCTGCCCTTGACGCAGCTTTTATCCCGTCACCCCCGCCACACCTCGTACATGCCCTGTACTTGTTGTGGGAAATAAACTGAAACTGAAACTGAAACATATACCCCCGCACACAGAACGCCTTGAGCGTTAACAGTAAAACTGAGCATCCTAGCTAGCACTATTATCGAAAAACACCCACTTAGTCCCAGCAGTCAGTAAGTGTAGGAGCACACTTTTTTTTATGGGTCCGGACTGTGAATGACACGCAACAAGTGACCCCCCCCCCCAACCACTCCTTCGAGTAGCAACACTACAAAAATTGGCTGAAGAGCTGAACACAACCCCTAACTGCTTGTAACTGCACCTGTGAGGTGTCTGGACACGCACCAGGCTGTGCTCGGGGAAGAGAGCCGAAACAAGGGCTGCTTTACCCACTAGCATTGGCAGCTGTGGCTGTAAATAAAATTCGGATCCCCTCTCCTGTCAAAAAAAAGTAATCAAAACCTAAAACAACACTGTCCACATGACAACATGCGCAACAAACTTCACTGGGAGTAGATGTGAGTGCCAGTGAGTGGATGCGAGTACGCGGCCGAGCGCGTGGGCAAATGAAGAAAACATTTCCGAGTGTGAATGATCCACCTCTCATGATGCTGAGGTGGACTCATAAGCAGCTCTGTCAGTCAGACAGAACCGCTTAAAATTGCACCAGATGTCACTCTAGTTAAGTCATGGTAATGGAATGTGGCAGGGTTATCCACCTTTTAATTCTGAAGCGATAGCTTCACTATGCCGTGTAAAGCCAAGGTCACCGGGCTGAGCCGAAGCCGTTACTGCGCATGCACTGCGCATCAGGTGCGCTACAGCCGCCGCCGGCTTCTCTGCTGCGCTGCTGCCACCCGTGACTCCGCAGCCTCGCTGTGTGCGTTGCGCATACGCAGTAGCTACAGATGCGCGTCACTGCTTGGCCACTTTACAAACAGAGCGTCCTTACCCTCCGAGGGTGGTAGCTTTACCACATGTAACCACATGTATGAAGCTGTCGCGTACACACTAGGTTTAACCGGAGCTAAACCACCAGCAAATTTTTTTGCTTGTTTTTCTAGCTTACAAAAGCTTCATTTTCAGTTTGCACAACCTTTCTCATTAGAACGAGGTACTCAATCTGGCTAGGCCATGTTCAATTTTTTCTGTGTTGCAGTAAAGGTATAATAAGCAATAAAAGTAACAATGAAAACAAGTGAAATACTTGTGCGCAATTACTGCATTTACGCAAATGTAACGGGATTTTTTTTCACTGAAAATATAAGCGAAAAGTCCCTCCTCACTGAAATTATAATCGAATATTATGCGGAGACAAAGGCACACTAAGCCATATTTACTTGCATATTGGTTGATGCGCCCTGCAGGTCGGCCCCCAACTTTGGGAAACAGGAAAAGAGACAAACAAACAAAAGTCAGAATGCCATATTAGTCGACCAACGAACTGCAAATATTTAAATAAGGTAACCAGCATGGCGCGTCACATATCGGAGCTGCTGCAGAGCATCGAGAAACTCGTCCCCGGAGATGGCACACTTGCACACCAAGCGTGATTTCAACACATTGTGCGGGGGAAACGCGACAGAACATGTGATATGTAAAGACCTTCCGTTCATTCTATTACAGTTTGGCAGACAACCTCAACATGCTTAGCACCGTCGATGCCACATGGTAAAGCAGTAATCTGCTTCGTGTGCAGGGAAAGCTTTGTGTTGCTAATGCACGTGAAAAGGCGCTCTTCACTGCTTTCCTTGTTATGACGTATTTTTCGGCAACATCGAGCTGGCGTGCTGCCACGCAATTTTACAACGGCTTCGTGCGTATGATGCCGACTCGTTTAAATGTTGCTGAGAATGGCTACCAACATTCGGGAGGCATGGCTAAGAGATGAAGTCATGGCAGAACTCCATGCTACCAGCCTTACCTGAGAATCTTTTGCATGGCTCTCGTGAAACAGAAGTGCAGGAAACGTTCACATAGTAACTGTGGCAGCAACTGCCACACTCTGTTAAAGGTGCACTGAAGAGGAATCTGAACTTGTCTTTTTGCCGCGGGAACTCGATCTACACGTTCCTAGCATTCTTAGAAACTGCGACTTATTGCCCTGTATGGCCGATTTCCCAAATTAAATCGAATTAACGGCCGGCTCCCGCCCTTTTTTTTGAATTCTGCCTCCTACGGTGGGCGGAGTCGACCAACGCGTGGAGTGCCTTTCACCCAGTCCCGTGGCGGCTAGCCGCTCTGCCATCGGCGGAGTAATACGTAGTAGTCCGTAGCAGCAAATAGTCCGCGCGTATTTTTATTTCTGCGGGGTTATTTTGCGGCTATATTATCTGCGAATGAAACTATTTATTCATGGAAACCTAAAAAACAAAATAAAGCGAAAGCAAAGCCTCCACGGAGCTGGCTGAAAGGAACTTCACGCGTTGGTCGACTCCGCCCATCGTACGAGGCAGAATTAAAAAAAAAGGGCGGGAGCCGGACGTTAATTCGATTTAATTAGGGAAATCGGCCATACAGGGCAATCAGTTGCCGTTTCTAAGAATGCTTGGAACGTGTAGATCGAGTTCCCGCGGCAAAAAGACAAGTTCAGAATCCTCTTCAGTGCACCTTTAATGCTCGAAAGTGCTCTTGCCTTCCCTAGAAGTCGAGCCACAAGAAAGCGGTTTTCTTGAGGCACTTCATAAACTTATACCCGTCTTTCTGTACACTTCGGCCACGCTCCTCCCGTTAAACATTTGTGTACTTTATCTGTTTCAAGCCTACAATGTCGACCCATGCGCTACAATCATGGTTGCTCTACATTGGAGAAAAAACAGTAACTGAGTGCCTTTCATGGCCTTGCTTTTGCGATTTATTAAATAGAAACCCTTTGAAAACATTCCACTTGATTTAAATCAATTTTTATTATCTATATCTGCTTTGAAAAACAAAAATGTGATATTCACCCACCTCGTTTTTAGTTTGTGTCTACCAGTACATTTAGAAGGGCAAGCGAAGCTTCGGACCTCGTGTGGTAATTAATGGATATAAGATGTCAGGTTTGAATTGTTTTCAGTGTTATTGGTTTCTAATGCCCCCAGCATCGATTCTATCAAACTTAACTGCACAGTAAATTTCATTCCTCAAACTGCTCGTAACGAGCCTCAGAAGCAATCATAATTGGGACATTTAGAATATGTTTCAGGGCTTCACTGATGTGGTTTTTGCTACTGACTGGTGCAGACAGACAGAATACAATGAAAAATGCCATCCTTAGCAATCATATCTTGATTCACACCAAACAGCACCTACAACTAAGACCCAGCTGCACCGATACTTACTTCACGAAGGCTTCTGCAAGCAAGCCTCTCGTCGCCCTCTCGACTTCTTCCAGCCAATTCGCCGGCAGCCCTGAAACAGAGTGTACTGCTACATGTCATATGCATTCTTTTGTTCTTTCACATGCACTGCTTTGTTGAAACACTACTAATTGCAAAATATGAGCTCCAGGAATGCCAATCATGTCCTAATCTAAACTACCATTGCTTGCAACCATGCTTTACACAGAAGGGTTGACTCTGGCATGTACTGCAAAACTTTGAACCTAGTACCAGGTAAAGTGTTCAACAGAATGTTCCATACAAATGCAGCCCATAAAAGAACTGTCAATGCAGCACCTCCTCTTTACTCTTCACGATATACAATAAAATCTCACTGATATGTTAAAAAAACACAAAAATGTATTATCCAGCAAAATGGATGATCTAAACTGCCCGAGATTTGAAAAATGCAACTATCAAACGAGTTACAAAGGCATTTATTGACAATTTCACTAGATAAAAATGTCCTTTAGCATTTCTTCACACAAGATCTGAACAGTTCCTTTTTAGTGCTTCCAAAATTCAGTCCACATCTGCGCTGTCCTTAGCGCAGAAGAAACTTTACAACGCATCTGGTCAGTTGACAGCAATGGTAAAAGTAGCCAGGATCTCCTCCTAGTTGTTCACAGATGCTTCGCCCCCTTGCAGTACTGTGTACTGCAGGGAAACCGCCACGGAGGCAGACCGTCAAAATGTTTCTGCCCTTCATGCTGTGTTCCCCAGACCTGGCATGCTTGTATGCAACAGCATAGTTGCACCTCTGAGATGTTTCCCCCCACTTGCCTTTAGACAATGCAAAGAAGCCACTGGCGTTTCTCCTCTTCATGTTGCATACCCGTGGGAAAAGCCCGCTCATATGATAGCGCATCGTTTTTTTCCCTGCAACTGCAGTAACAGTGGCACTTGGCAAAAATGTCAACGCTACCTGTGTGAAGCTTCTTGGTGAGTGAAGACTTGGTGACCAAAGCCTCCACGCCCAGAAGCACTGCCCACCAGTCACCTCCCCACCACACCCTTGTAGCTAGGGGGAAGCCCCACCCACCCACTTCCATTCCCAGAAGCACCATATCCACCCAACTCTACCTTCCAGAAGTGCTACCCACCCACCACCAGTTCACTTGCTTTCACATTCCACAAGGCCGCCACCCTCAAGAAGCTCACGCAGCAGTGGAACGGAAAAGCGCAGACAACTGCTCTGCCCACCGCTGCAGTGCCAGTTTCAGTGACACTGAACTTCTTTCCTGCCGCCGAACGCTACGGCAGTGCTTCAACCCTTGGACCAGGAGTTAATCCGCGCGGTGAAGGCTGGTTATGCTAGCAATTCGGTTTTCACTTTGGTTTCGGTGTTCACATCCGGTGTTAACGGATGGCAGTTGTTCGGATAGCGATAATGGGTTCATGTCCATATTGGTCATTCTCTCCTTTACACTCATAGATCCCTGGGAGTCGACATTATGCTCTTGGCGCAGTGGTGGCGGTCAAGCGATGGCAGGTGCTGCCATCGATGGGACTTGGGTTGGGTTGTGACCCAGCTTGCTCTTCACGAGCAGCCTCTCGGGATTAACTGAGCTGCCACCAGACACGGTGGGCAGTTTGCTATATATGGTGGCCAACCTGAGCAGGTGAGCAGCCTGCCACAGCAGGCTTCAGACAAACAAACACACAATGGCCAAATGCGGGGAACGGCCACATTAGGTGCTAGTGCACTAAAACGAAACCATACAAAATTTCTTCCAACAGTCTGGTCTCTGCTTTTCCGAAGAAGATGGAGCAAACTCCTGGTTAAGTGAGCTCAATGAAGCCGTCGCGGATCTTGGTGATTTGCAGAATCAGTTGTCCGAATTTCCTGGAGCTATTTGCGATGGGGCAGCCGCAGGAGACTGTCTCCATGACATTGGGACCGCAGGGGAGCTTGCAGACGAAGACATCACTGATGATGTCGCTGGTAGCCAGGACACCAGGGTAATGAGGACTGGAAAGAATCCGCGCTCATGTGCTTCATATGCTCACACGGATTGTTGCTACTGTGCGCTGATAGAAGGCTACAGTCTCAGCCGTTCGGAGTCCATCGACAACATTGAAAAATGTGTTATCTCTGAGGCAATGAAGACAAAGAGAATGAAAAAATTCACAACTATTTCGCTCGATAATCTGCACACAGGAAGTGGCTGCCATAGAAATGTTTTTTCCCTCTCATTGTGTTTGTAATTTGTTAAATTTACTGCTACATTTGCACCAACTTACTTATTATATCGAACTCGTAGGAGTATTTTTTGCGAGTATGATGCATGCAGGTTCGACTGTACATCTAACTCAGACACCTCACCTCATTATCTACCAGAGAGGACCCCAACACATGCAAGACTAATCACTTTTGTTTTTGGCCCTTCAATTATAACAGAGATGTGTCCACGCAGAGGAGAACAGTGTAAATATTGCGTTCTGAATGACAGTGACTGGAACAGGGTGTTTCCATCATGTGCTGCTTCTAGCATGGCTGTTCATTTTCACAAGTATTCAAAGTAATTGGTAAATCTTCTGGATATAATCTCATAAGTGAAACACAGACATAATTCTGGCAGCTCTGATTCAGGGATGGTTGCAGTAATAATGAAAGCTATGAGCACTGTGGGAGGCCTTTCAGAGCTAGCAAAGCCTGAAAATGAAGTCGGTGAGAGCTGCAGTCGACGAAGACCACTGTATGGCAGCCAGAGAACTAGAAGACGGCCAAGGAGGTTCCACAGACCACTGTTTTTGATTTTGAAATTATGACTGTGGATTTAACTGTGACCAATTCCTTGTTTTGTTTAAAACAAAGAAGCAGAAAAAAGCTCATGCTGAAGTTTCACAGGACTCGCTGGGCGGTGCTAACGGCTGAAGAAATTTTTCTAAAGATCATAAAGGAGATGAGACCTCGATCTACAGCTACGAAAAATAAACGAAAGCACAGCTCAACCAGTGAAAGCTACCAGGGTGCCTACACTGAAAAATGGCATGGCAAAGTTGGAGCAACAAAAGAGTTTCTATGCTCGACAAGGCACTGTCCACTATAAGTAAGCCCTCTCAGACCAGACAACATGCAAAGAGTACAATGTGGTAACCTCAGGAATGCTGTAAGAAAACAACCAAAGTTGTGAAGGCCGGTGAAGAATGCAAGGAAGTCGCAAATCTCACGTGGAGGCGGCTGCTGCTTAGCGTTGAGACTTCCTATATTCCCAATGCTGCATGGACTTCCTAGCATGAACCCTGTCCGAGATGGCAGTTCAAGGTTTACCCCCTTCGACAAAGAACCTGTTGCGCGTGTGTGAAACCTCCACCCTCCAGCGCCCCTAGCAGACCAGACCACTTCTGGGCACCCTCTAGGCCCAGAAGGCTTGTCCTCCAGAGCATCCTTCAGTGGGTGCACTCTGGGTGCTTGCCCAGTATTATGGACTTCATCTACATGAAGGCCAAGGGTAGACTTCGTATATAATGACTATCGCCATAGAACCACATGTTTTTGCATTGCGACTGTTCGAAGCGAGTGGTCGACCATCTTGTTCTCATCACGTGTGATATTAGGGAAAGCCCACTTGAGGAATTTCGCATGAGGTCAATGCCTAGCAGTGTCCAAAAGTGATTAGTCTGTAAACGACTGAGAAGAAAGTGAATAGGACGCCTTTGTACTGCCTTCCCGATACTCTGAACTAAATCTTCGGATAATATGCCCAGATCTTGTGGTTTCGCCCCGAATGGATTTATGAAAGTCGGTGCAGCATTATATCACTACTGAATATTCACAAGGTTTCGAATCTATTTGGAAATTCTTAAATATCAATTTCTCAAATTAAATATGAACCGAATAACAAACATATTTGATTTGTGTTGAAGATTTCAAATACCGTATATACTCATGCAAGGGCTTCAAATACATAATGCATTGAAAGTATGGATGATATGAGGTTTGCCCGACCACCAGCACTAAATAAGCGCCTGGAATAAGAGATCCCTACTCATTGGCGGCCCATGACCATGAGTTATCTGACAACGCTCGGCTGACAGTAATGACAGCTTGGCCGATGGTTCAGAGCGGCACTCCACGAGTGCGACCTGTGGCCATTGGCGCGAGGTGGCCTCCACCTGGCCTGCTTTTCCGTGTGTTTCTATGTCGAAGGCCTTATGGAAATCAATTATATGTTCATTTTAATGAGAGGTTATTGTGTGATGGTAAACCAGTAGCAAGGTTACCGTATTTACTCGCAAAATAGGCGCACCCCTAGTTTGGTCATGAAAAACGATTTTTTATTTCCGCGCATAATAGGAACGCTCTGAACTTGGCACTGTGATCAATACTGTATTTACACGATTGCAAACCGATGCCTCGTACCACGCCTACGCGTACGCCTCGTACGCTTCATGGTCATACGAAGTGTTGCAGTCAGTATTCTTTTTTTGGCCCCCAGCAGAAAACATCACGTGAGAAAAATTATGTATACATGAAAATTATTGTGGCTTAAATTTTTTTCGAATTACCGACTTCCAAGTTGGACGTGCGGCCCTTACACGAGTACTATATACAGTGTCAGGTCACCCTTAATTTTAATATTTTTCCCACTTCACTCATTGAGCGTGGGTCACAGGTGACTGATGTGCTCTGTGTGCTATTTCAAAGCTCCCAGCACAACAATGTCTGGTATGCAGTCTAAAAACAGAACTGCCATTTTCTAAGCAGTCAGTTCTAGTGTCACAATGCAGATTTTCAATGCATGTATGAAGGTCATGCTACACAACTTTCGTCAGCAAATATGGCAGAGTCACTGACAGTTGGGTCCTACCCCTAAAGGAGCCACTCTAGTGATTCTTTTGTGTCTTGCGAGATTCTTGTGTGATCACAGCAACACGTACACAGTAGTGAATAAGCATACGTCACAAGGTTTTCAGCAACATACCACCATTAAGAGATAATGCTTACAGACAAAAAGCGACCAAATGTAGGCTCCTTATGTGTCACCATCTATATTTTTGTGCATAATTCTAGCTCAAAAAAAAAAAATAAATAAATTTCAGCCAGTTAGAAACGAATCAAAACATCCAAGGAGTCTGAATTGATGTCAATTCTGGACTACACCTAGGTAGTACTTGACGTAAAGAGGGATGGCTAGTTAATTTCTGCTGTAGCCTTAATAAGCCAGAAAATGTCATACCCCAAAAAATTATCTTCCCAGAGGTGCGGTGAGGATGGACTTGAAGTACCGCTTGCTTCGCTTTCAGCTGCACTGCTGTGACCACTACTGCCACTCTCTCCTCCTGCAAGGATGTCACATGGTTTTGTGAAAAAGTACGCAGGGTATGCAAGAACTTTACAAAACTTGTTTGGTGGATCTAAAATGAGCACTAACTGAAACCTCTGAAAACCTTTTCAATGTTTAGGTCAGCTATACAAGCTCTCAAATAAAAAAAAAAAAAATGCAATGGCACACAATTCAATTAATGCCCCTGCACAGGCGCTGCTAGCTCCTGTGCTACATATACATGACATGTTGTGGGCTCACCATGGCTTTTTCAGAGAAGTGTTACATAGCGATTGCATAAGAGTTAATTGGAATCAGCAGCCTCCAATTTGATGATGAAACTTAAGCAAACCAAAGTTTGAATTGCAGCCATGACTGGGGACGTAAACAAGCAAAGTATGAGGAGCTCTCAGTAAGTACTACAGTAAAGCACTGCTAATACGTATAGTTGGCGGGGACGTGGGAAAAGTACGCACTATACGACAGTACACCTTAACCAACTACTACAAATTTTCCATTATTCACCCTCCGAAAGTGAAGAAAAATTCAGTTACAGTAAATTTCCCATGAACACACGTACATGCACTTCATTCACATCCTACTGACCAGAAGACTGCGGCCTCCCAACGCGTGAGAGCTGTTGGCAGCGGAATCACGTAAGCAACCCCGCGGCGGCAATGAACGCGCGCTTCTTGTGCAGTGTCTTTTTTGCTATGTACTACAGTCTAGCCCGTTTATAACGAAGCCACTTATAGCGAAATAGCGGTTATAACGAAGGGATTTCAATTTCCCATTTCCATTTTTGCATTTTCAATACATTTTGGGTCCGGTTTTAACGAAGTAAATAAGAGCGCGTCAGCGGATATAACGAAGAGATTTAATACCAACCGAAAAATAATCTGCCAAACAACACATTTTAGCGTCCTTGAGGCTATTTTTCCTCGAAAATAAGAGCAAAATTCGGCTGACGGCGTCCTTTCGTGCTGTCGTCTGCTCTCCTGCGGAGCGAAAGGTTGCTTCACTGCATCGCATGGCACGCCGGTCTCGTGTTGCGCCGTCCTTGAACGGCGTCACGGCGTAGAGCGGTAGAGCACGCCGCGCAGGGGAAAAATGTAAAAAAGAACAGAGACGATTTTTTTTTTTTCGATGACGTCGCAGAGAGCGGCCATCTTGGCCAATCTCGGTTCTCTATTTCTCCCAGGCAGTCGGCGCCACGGCTGGACTGCAGACTGCAGGAGGTGTGGCAGCGCGCGCTTTGTTTTATGTCGGTGCCGCGGTGCGCAAGGCAGGGAGAAAGCGCGGCAGCATTGTGCATGTTGGAAGCGTGGCTCATTTTTATCGTTATCGCGTTATCGCGGAGTTCGACCAGATCTTTGGTTCGCAGTTGGATGGTATGGAAGCCGCAATCCTGAAGTCCGCACTCGCGAAACGTGTTCAGGGGACGCAGGACGACTTCTTTCAGCGGCAATAAATCGGTATGCCGATGTTTGCATTTTTTTTGCGTAGTCCACATATAACGAAGTAGCGGATATAGCGAAGTGATTTCCGATTCCCGCCGACTTCGTTATAACCGGGCTAGACTGTATTACTTTTCGTTGCTTTTGAGCATGAACTGTTTTAGTGCCCAGTGGTATGACATTACAAAAGTGAAAGCAGCGGAGATGCGCTCACGGCGCTGGAGCACGATGTGTTGTGTAAACTGCGGTCGCTCATAAGCGATTGTAGACATTCCTCTTGTGTCAGTTCGTGCTTTATCATCATGAAACTTTTCTGCCGAATTTCTTAACTCAGCACAAGCTAACAGAGAGTCGGAGTAGCGAGTGCGTTATATCAAGATCAACCATCTCAACGCCTTCATTACATGACAGTCTCAAATACACGTGCTTCAATGGGGGCGGCGTCAGGGAATTGAGAAACTTCGTAATGTCGAAGAATTCGTTACACGGAGGTTCGTTACATCCAGGTTTAACTGTAGGTTTAACAGTATTTTTCCCCCTCTCTCTCATCAGTGGAGACCATTATTTGTCTTCTTTTCCCAATTTTTTGCTTTCCTTCTGGCTTCAAGCACTCCAAAGGTACCCAGCTAGCCTGACTACCCTAACAGTACAGGCTCTCTCTCTTATCAGTACAGTATTAGTATCTTAGCAGTACACGCTCTCTCTCTCTTATTCCACTCCTTCTGTAACAGGCTATAAGCAGATGCACAATGCATGTGATGCATATGTGATGCCAATATCTGGCCATGTCAGATCTCTGTGCTATGAATACAGATGTTCTGTGCAAGTCCCAAGTCAACGAGAAGGTGTACTCTACGTGGCTCTCCAACCACCAGAGGCAATGCACAGCACGTGACATGCATGTGACATCGAGACTTGGCCATGTCAGATCTCTGCACTCTTCACAGACCGGCACGAAGGTGCCCTGCCTTGCTTTGTCCACACGAAAGCACACCATCGCAAGAAAGTTTCCCATATCTGTGAAGGCGAGGGGAAGTTTCTTCGCGGAAGCAAGCATGAAGGTGTGGGGAATGTTTCTTGCAGGGAATCGTTCTTCAAATTTTTTTTCCTCTCTTCCTTGCCCCGAGAGTATCGCGTGAATGCTTTGTTAGTACTCCTGTGTGAAGTCACTGCGGGTCATGATCGCTGAGAAAGCTAGTCTTAATACAGGGAGATGTGAAATAGTTTGTCTTAAGCAAATTTTTTCTATACTGAGTCTATGGGAAACATTGTTCACCTTATCTGAGAATTCATCTTAATTGAGTTTAACTGAGTTCATATATTAATAAGAGTCTATGTTGAAAAGTGATTTCCTCCCAGGCGAAAGTACACTTTAACTTTCAATTCAATGCAGCACCTTTGCATTTCATAACCGAATAAACAAATCAATGCCCAGGAAACAGAACTTGAACACCCCTCATGCAACGGAAGGCTTTAAAATAAGTACAAACAAAAGATATGCTCAATGGTTTGGCAATGCAACAACAGTTTACACCAAGTAGTGAAGTACCAGAAGTGAGAGACAAGAGATTTTATAAACTGGAAAAGGTGACAGTACATTAATATATGCCAAGTAATGGCACCAGATCTGGGCAATGAGAAAGAAGGGTTGCATTGCATTTGGCAGGCACTCCCAAGTTATGAGCAGCAGCTTACCGTTGCCCCTGAAAAGAATTCAACTGAAGTATCCTGCCAGTGCTCATGTATGAGGTGGAATAAAATGGTTAGATATGAAACTAAGGTCAGTGCAATGAGCCATGGAAAAGAAAATGATGAATGTAACAGTAAGAGAAGGACAGAGAGCAGTGTGGAACTGTGAAGACGAGTTGATAACATGCTAGGCGAAATTAAGAAAAGACTTGGGAAGAACACACAATGGTGAGAACAGATAACCAGTTGCTTGCAAAGTTAATATATAGTGCATACCTAGGAACAGAGACATAGCCAAAAATGACTGATAATCAGGTGGGAAGATAACATTGGGAGATTAGGAGAGGCCTTTTCCCTACAGTGGCTGACGATCGGCCAATATTCGATGCAATTTGATTTGTGCTGAAATGTCCCTATTCACATACATCTACTACTGATGCTGGGCGGCAGGGCGCCATGTTACAGGTGATGAGCAAGGCACGGACAGTAAGCACGGAATCTGCGGGGTGCTGGCAGCACCGCTACTGATAAGCACCCAATGTACATACCCTGACTGCCATCCACTTTAAATACGTTTCTGCAAAATCCCTCAAGCAGCTTTGGAGCTCCAGCTATCAACACCAGCTTACCAGTGAGAGATTCTGGCTGGGGCTCCTGAAGGCCCCCCCAGCGGTACACCGGGTTGCTGAATGCCAGCGGAGGGCACCCGCCTGGCTGCGGAGGCAGCACACGACCCACTGCAGTTGGTCCCTGCATTGCATCAGCAAGGAGTTGACAGTTTACAAAGCCATGAATCTGTCAGAGGTGCAATGCTGCAGCAGAGAGCGAAACTTTTCAAGCTCACAACAACCCTTTCAGCACACCAAGACAGCAATGACCTTTCCTGCTTTCCTAAAGCAGTTTATCTGTAACCTTCACTTGCTGACACTTGTTACAGACAAATCCCACTACAATGAATGCTGCTACAACAAAACTTGTGTGACAACAAAGTGTTTGCGATTCCCCATCAGCAAACCATACAACACAAATCATCTCCCTTAACAATGAACTTTTTTGAGTGGGGTTCTGCTTCAACAATGCTTTTACAAAGCAAAAGAACTTTAACAATTCATTTTGCCCTGCAAGAAAAAAAGGCAGCTAACTAATTCACTTTCATGTATCCAAAGATGCCTACCAAGTTTAACACCCCTTAATCAAAAAAGACCCGCCCAAATGGCACATTGATATTCCCTATGAATCAGCACATGGTGAATTCATCGTGTAACATGCATGAACGCGCACTCAATACATTGCTCCCCATTGTGCGTTGCCCGAAATGAAGTAATTAGGGTCCAAGGAACTTGTCCGAGTCTAGAATCTCTCCCTAATGCACAAAAAAGAACAGGTGAAGTGAGTGGGAGGCTAGGCCAAGACTGTGAACAGATAAAGATGGCATGGCTATGCAAAGTGAAAACTGCAAACATGGAAAAAACTGCTTCATAGCTCTGATTTTTTCATTCCTAATGCTAACTGCTTCCCCTAATCTTATCCAAGTCGCGAAGTAAAACAGTAACGGCCCACCAGTTACAACACTCAGTTCAGCACCCCGAGGCCTAATTAGTAGGGGTGTGTAAATACAGTAGAACCCCGTTCATACGTTTTTCACCGGACCGGGAAAAAAGAACGTAACAGCCGGGAAAACGCAACAGTGAGGAAAGCACCGAAAATTAATGAAAACAGTGCAGCTTTGACTTGAAACAATTCATTCCCGCAAATTGACCCTAGGACTTTAAAAAATCGAGAATGGTGGATTGCAGTTTCTTTCGCTCGCTGGAAAGAACAACGCGTTTCTCAATAGCCAAGGCCGCATTGCTGTCAGCGTCGCTTTGCGGTGCGGCCACACCGCACGCAGCAGTGCTGTGCAGTTCACGCACTCACTGCAGTTCACGCGCTCACTGCAGTTCACGCTGAAGCGACGTTGTGCACAGCGTCAAGCACTGAAATGTTCGTAGGCTGCTCGCCGCGCTGCTCCGCGTAAGCCGCCCTGACTGCCTGTCGACTGCGTTTAGTACGTCCAGCTTAGCTTTTCGTCAAGGGGAAGCCCCTTCCGCTTACTCAACGCTATCACGCCATCAAAGCACGATAAAGATGTTGTTGCGACTGAGAGAAGGATGAAAAGGAAATTGCACGGGCCCTGCCGACTGGCTCCAGCCGAGCCACCACCGCTGTCACTTGCAGATAGAGGAGAGTTAAAAGATAAAAAGAAAGAGTGAAAGAAAAGAAAAGACGCGCGTCACAACAACTGCGTCCCCCGAAGCGGACGCTGGCTGAGAAAAACTGATAAGCGACCGCAGCCGTGCGCCTCCTCGTCACCACCTCCCACGATAAAGATCGCGGCGTTCCGCGTGCGAGGCAGATAGCCATCTAGTGGTGGCCTCTCCAACTCGCGTGCGGCTTCTTGCAGCCAGTTCCGTAGCCAAGCCTGGCCAAGACTAGTCAAAAAATCAAAATGGCGGTTGTCGCGCATTTCCGGCGCGCATGCCCGGTTCCGACGTATCATGCGGGAACGTTTCATTGGCTACGACGTAACAGTGGGGTTCCCAATACATTGGATCCTATGGAAGCTATGCCGGGACCCGAAGAAAACGACGTAACAGCCGGGAAAACGCAGCAGTGAGGAACGTAACAGCGGGGTTCTACTGTAGTACTCTTTTCCAAACCGAATCGAATACGAATAGCGTAGCTTTGCTACCAAATCGAATACGAAGAGTTTAGCTAAAAACCAAATTGAATATGAATCAAATATTTTTATGAATATTCGCTATTGTGCGAATACAATGAGCAATTGTGAGAAACAGCGAAGCGCTGATTTCACAGTTATAGCTGCATCTGTTAAAAGACGCAACACTAATCTCCATTTGGGGGTCACAACACAAAGTCAGTGTAGTAACTTTATCACTGTCATGCTATGCGCATAAGACAAGTATACTTTTGCTGTTGACAAACGGAAGATAAACTAGTGCCACATCTCAGTGCACGCATGATATGGGTGAGAGCTACGTATGAGGCTTGGACTCCGAGGTCAGACATAAAGGCTCGCTTTGCTGAATCTGCATGGGCCCTGCCCGAGGCCATGTATGATGATTTAAAACACCGTCACGCGAATGGACAGCCCCGTGGCACTGAACCCTCCCTCCCGCTAGGGTGCCTTGATACAGCTTCCTTTGATAGGAGCGCTATATAGAGGCACCCTACATCCCACACATACCGGCAGCATGTACACTGCGTGTACGGTCCCTGTTTTTGGAATAGTCGAGGAAGAAAACTATGCCAGGCCTTATTCAAACTTCGTGCCAATTATTCGAAAAGTATTTAAAAACTTGAGGGCATAATCGTTTTGTTTCGAATAATTTTGAACAAACATTACTAAATTCGTTTGAATAATCGAATAGGACAATATTTAATTCAGTATTTGCAATTTGCAAATATGCGCACATCCCTACTAATTATGAAAGTGAATGCTGGCGAAGCACTTGCCATGGGTATGTTGGCTGCTCTGCCTCCTAATTATCTCTTTTGTAGGGGTGAGCAAATATTAAACTTTCAAACACAAACTGAACATGAATACAAAGAAAAAAATGCCTTCAAATATTGAACTCAATACCTGTTCAGTAAGAAAAAAAAAAAGATTGGTTTATTGGTTTATTGGCTATGAGGGATGCTGCAGTGAAGGGCTCCAGAAAGTTCGACCACCTGGGGTTCTTTAACGTGCACTGACATCCAGTACATGGGCCTCAAGAATTTTGCCTCCTTCGAAATTTGACCGCCGCAGCCAGGATCAAACCCTCAATGAAAAAAATTGAAGAAGATAAATATGGAAACATTGTTGTACTTATTTTTTGCCAATACAGTATATGGTTTTTACAACCGACATCAACAAAACTAGACCGACTCATCGTCATACTTAAAAGACACGACGTGTACAGAAATGTATACTACACTATAACAGTACGTAACCTGTAATATGGTCATGCCAAATGAGTTACATAATGAATTGGCACACAAATGGCAACTGAAAACATGATGGGTAGTAAAGCCTAATTAATTTGGACTCCAAGAGACTGGAAGGAATTTTTGAATTATCTGATAATTAACTAATAAAATGCCGTTTCACTCCTGAAAAAAAAAAAACAACAACAACTTAGCCGCAAAGCTTTTCATATTCTACAACACCCAAACTGTGACTAACTACTAACACGGAAGCTCCAAAAGAGAAAAAAAAGATAGTGATGTCTGATGTATAATGATTTACCTGGCTAGACGGCATGGTGGTAAGCAAATCAGGAAGGGCTCTAGGAACTTCTCTCAGCATATTGGCACTTGGAGCCAGGGCACTCCTGCACCAAGGCAGCAACACATTTCAACCAACAATTGTTATGACTGGCCTGCAGTAAAGCACAGGTCACACACACAAACACAGCAAAAAAAACAAAGACAAAAACTGTAAGCTGTCCCATAACACTGTTTCTGCCACTGCATTAGTGGCCATGCTGCTGATTAACAGTTACTTCAAAACAATGCTTAGGCAGGTTAACAGCTACTGCATTACTAGAGAAACCACAATTTAAACCGCTTATAACGTGTGTCACAAGGGATGCGAAAATCCATGCTGTAAGCGGTACCGCACTATCTGCATTTTCATATATAGTTCTACTAATTTTCTGCACAGTTTATTGTGGTAGCATAGTATGAACCCAAGGCCCACAGTGGCTCACATTTCTTCTGTGCAATGTGACATATCTTTGATAGACTTCATAATCATGCCGCATGCTATTGACAAAGCAAGAGAGATCAGCAAAAAATGTGACGAATACACAAAGAGAGCGGCAAGCTTTATTTTGAAAAGCTGCTGCATAAAAGGGAACCGAGCTGCATAAAAGGGAACCGAGACTTTGAACTGACAATGCAACTTAAAGGGACAGTGAGGAGAGCCCTATCGATATTTTTTTTACAGCAAAATCCGACAGTTTGGCATTTCATGGCTTTCTTGCCACTTGGCCGGCAGCTAAAGAAGCATTTATTTCTAAGAAATTTGGATTCGAAGTTGACAAAGTTTTTCCCGCCGCTGTGATTCAAACTTGGGATTCTCCTATGACGACACAGGACTAAGTGAAGTGAAACATGACGTGCACATGACGTAACGCAGACTCCGGGATTTCTGATGGCCAGCAGTGCGGCCTGGCAGCAGCCGAAAAGAAAGCTACCGCCGGCAGCACGTTGAAGGCATCTATCGGCTATTGCGGCCGTCGCTACCGTCGCTTCGGTTACGTTTGCACCGGCATTTTGCCAGCGTTACGATGGATCCCGTTCTCGAAGTCGTCAACGTAGTTCTAGCAAATAGAGCATACCGTGTACCTTGTTACCGCTAGCGGAATACCGGGAGCCCGCCTACTGCCGGTGAGCAGGCGCTGATTGGTCCCGATGCTGCAGGCGCGCGCATAGCTGCCGGATACGTGGCGCCATCTGGCGACGTCAAGGAGATTTGCGCATGCATTGGCTGCGCCTCAGTGCTGCGTGGCTTCTCGTGTTCTAGTGTTTCTAGAACTATTGGTTCTAAGAACACTGTCTTGACCTATGCCGTCATCACGCTTGTACTTGCGAGTTTGGCCTGTGGCGGCGATACCTGTATTTTGGTTCTTGCTCTTTTCTACGTTACAAGAGCTTTGTTGTCAGTATGAGTGGCGTTTTTGTAATCAGGAGCTGGTATTCTGTCCATACAAGCCAACTTCAATTTCTCCTCAGTGTCCCTTTAAAACAAATCTAATGATCAGCTTACACTTGCATCACAAAGAGTGCCACACTCACCTAGGCAGAGTAGAGGAGCGAGGCTGGGGTGCGGGTGCTGGGTTAGCTTCCAGGCAGGACAGCACCTGACCTCGACTACGTGGCCGACCATCCAAAGCAGCCCGCAATGCTGCTTCTCCTTCCTGCAGATCAAGGTATGAGCTTACGTCCCGCACGGCACAACACAATCCAACTTGAGACTACACACAGGATTGTATATGCACTCCCAGAATTGCACCCGACCCTTTATAGTGTTCAACAGGATTGTAATGAATTGAATTGAGGAGTTTTACATCCCAAAGCGACACACAAGCTATTAGGAACACTGTAGTGGAGGGCACCAGATTAATTTAGACCACCTGGGATTCTTTAACATGCACCAACATCACGGTGTCGGCGCACCATAAAGAATCCCAGTAACGCAATTTTCTTAGGTGTGCAAAAGTGTCTTGTATGACAAATTTGTTACAAAACTAGTTAGCAGTAACAAACAACAGTCATGTGAGGAGATTTTTTTCCACAGTTGAAGGATGACGGTGCCATGGTGTAGAATTTGATTGCAGTGGCACTGTGGAAATTAGGGCCATAATGCACATTGTGTTGTCTAAAGCCAATAGTTTTCTGTGATTCGGCAAATAATCACTGATTTTAAAACTTTTTTGTGGAATTGTGTCTCAGCAGCAACATCATCTTTTTTTGATGATATTGTGTTTGTGCATGGACATAGTAGGAATGATAGAATGGTGGGAATGCGACGATTTTAATTGTCAAATTCTCTTGAATGGTGAAGTATGGCAACAAATGAAGTCCTGCTGATGCCTTGACAGGCTCAACGTGACAGTTTCGACATGCCCGCTCCCCCCATCCACTTAAGCAAACTAGTGCGTCAAGCGCTGCGACTCCTGCTATAGTAAACTCAGAGATAGTAAAGTGAAACTACGGTCCCACTTCGCCTTTTATAGATGACTGTACATTTTCGGTTCATAGTAAAGATATTATTAATAAACAAACAGCTATAGTAAAGAGCATTGGACCATGGCGATGTACTTCCCCTGAAATAATGATGTTACTGCATGCGAGTGTAGACAAGTAACAGTGTCATTGTAAGGTGAACAGTTCGACGTAAATGGATATCTGAGACGATAAAACGGTGCTTTTTTTTTAGACAGATTAACTACCACGCTCGGGAGCTGCAAGGAGAAGCCAACTTTTTGGCCTTTGGTGGGAGAGGGGAGGAGACAAAACACACGGTGCTCACGAGAAAAAAAAAAAAGAAAAAAGCTGGCTATGAAGGTGGAATGAAGGCAGCAGGCTGCTGCAAAAGGGCAGGCAGTAGTAAAAGATTAGTGAGATGTAGGGAAGGAAAAAAAAAGGGCAAATGATCACTGCACTCGATTATGCCTTGTGCGTTTTTCAACTACAGTGAAATCTCGCTGATCAGTTTTAAAAAAAATTGGTGAAAAGAACGCATTATCCGGGAAAACGTATGATCCAAACCACCCAATTAGGAAAATGTAACTGTTCAATGAAGTACAAGGACATTTATTGACAATTTCACTCCACAAAAATGTATGAGTACAAAGATATTAATTGACAATTTCACTCCATAAAAATGTCAATTAGCATTTCTTGGCACAAGAATTGAACAGGTCCATTTCTAGTGCTCGCAGAATGCAGTCCGTGTTTATGCAGCCTTAAGCGCGGAAGGAACTTTCGCAACGCATCCGGTCTATCGATAGCAATGGTGAAAGTAACCAAAATCTCTTCATCATTTTCAGATGCTTCGCCCCTTTGCAACTAAGTACTATGGGGAAGCCATAATGGCACCTGACTGTCGCAGTCTTTCTTTTCATGCTCTGTTCCCCAGACCTGGCCCACTCGTATGAAAGAGCATTGCTGTAGTTCATAGATGCTTTATACATTGTTCACAGATAAGAAGCCACCTTGCTGAGTGACTGCCGCTGCACTACAGCTCGTCATAGTGCGTGCCCTCATGTTCGGCCCACTTGTACGTTTGCACATGAGTGGTTGGTCAACAAACATATTATGCAACAACAATTTGTTAAAATATTAAACCTAGTAGCCAGTAAATCATGTAATCTAGGAACGTATTAACCAGGATATATACAGTGTAACTCTATGGGGCATTTTTAATGTCCATGATTTCGAGCGTACGAACCAGGAACATACCAACAAGGTTTTACTCTATTGCTTATTAAATGACACAGAGGCAGTAGAAGATGAGGCCGTGTTCACACAAAGCTCTCGTTTTCACATAAACTCAAACTGCCCCTGATATTAGTTTCAGAGCTGCTTTATTTCTGTGCAAATAAGATACTTCCACAAGACTTAAGACAAAATCGAAACCGTGACAACACAAAACAACATAACTAAAAATAAGTCATTGGCACCTAATAGGATGATTACAGCTGGACAGAAGGTATTTCTGAGTGTTTCTTTTCTAAATCAACACTAAGTGTTTAGTAAGTACCTAAATTACCACATAGGATCCATCCTCAGAGCCACACCATCACCAACAACTGATACGATACAGGCATTAGTAAAGATTTTTGCTGATCCGAGCGACTTTACTGTAAGGGGTTGTACCTAATACTGCATTTGCACAAAAATAATGAGACTTGTTTTCCTTAAATCATCTGCTTCAGAATACCTCGCACTATATTTGTAACCAAGCTCTGACCTTGCACCACAGACGCAAAGGGCGCGGCACACACTGGTGAGAAAAAGCTGTTACAAACGTGGGAAGAAGGTTGCACGGGCCGCTGAGAGACAGAAGGCAGCGTAAGAGCCACGAGGAGTAGGCAAGGGAAGAGCGTGAGTACACAGAGCTGTGTAGCACGAAGGTAAAAAGCAACAGCATGGTGTCCACTGGTGCGTGAAACGCCACTTGTGTTACAAGGCTTTCCACAGAATTATTGCAAATTCTCTGATCTCAATTTGAGTCGCAGCACGAAATCTGCAGCACGAAGCAGCAGCAGAAATCAGATGCCTTAGCTAAGTTGTAATCAAAAAATCCTCCATTTTCCTGATGGCCAAATAGAATATTACAGAGGTGGGCCTGAGCCGTAACAGGCATGTGAGCCCTTATGGGAGCGTGTCCCACCGGTGAAGTGTATGCCAATGTCAAATGACCGAAAGCAATAAGAGGTCCAATGCTATGCCATGAGATTATGAAAGCTTTACAGTTCAAGAGTTGCCTTTGGCATCCATTTAGACAATGACAAAAATTTATTGCTTGCGGCTCTCCTTGTGCTACACTGACCGTCACTATACATAAACGTGGCAATCTCAGCACTCTACCAGCCAAAAAAGCCAACAAGAGCAAGGCTTGACAGAATGGAAGGGTAGGCTAAGAGTAGCACCTTGCCCTCCAGCTGTGGTAGGCACTCCCTGAGCATCATCTGCAGCTGAGCCAGCTCTAGACCCAGGTCCACAACACAGGGAACCTCAATGCCAGCCTCTGATCCTGATGAATTGGTCTCGGGGCTCACCGGACTCTGCAAACAGCAATTCAGAGATCAGGACACTGTTGCTGTCTGTGTCTTGTGACCACATCTGATGTAGACACCACCAGACTGCACCAAGGTTCAATTGAAATTCTTTATTGCATAAGAGTGAACTTTCCCGCGTTATCAGCCGGTACACTCACCGAAATAACCTTGAGAAAGGTCTTCATGGTGCTCCATTCTTTCTCCACAAAGTCATTCATAAACTCCATAAAGCTTTCTTTGCCACCAAACCTGTGCAGAACATGGTAATACCATTGTCAGAACTGCCATCTCAAAAGACATCTACAAGTGAAACTAGCAAAAAAAGGATAAGGAGACTAGCATCACTCCAAATCTGACTGCAGTTAGGTATAAACAGTGAAGTTCATGTACCTCAGCAGTATTTGACAGAATTGCTAATACACTGTTTTGCCAAAGTCTATGCCAAACAACCACTGTGTAAAAGACTCAAAGAAGAAAAAAACCATTTGGACACAAGTATACACTTCCAATGACAGACACATCAACAGCTACATTCAAAACAAGACACATTCTTGCTGCACTTCGTTCTCTGTGTTTTAGTCTGACACTTACCACAGAAATTTCGGTCTGCCTTGTCAGACTTTTTGCCCCAGCGCTTTTACTTTAGCTTTTACTGGTATTGATGCTAGATCACCTAGCTTTTCAGAGGAAGTGATGACAGCGATGGGGTGAGAAGTGCTCAAAGCAGTTACTGAGGGAGCTGAGTTAATGAAGAAGCCCCACAATACCCAAGAGAGTAGTCAGCTGCAGGATGAACAACTACTTGGAACTGCATTAGAACGTATTTCACCACACACACATCAACATTAATTTGCACGCTAGTTGTGTTACAAAAGGTATTGCAAAACATCCTCAACAGCATATACGCCATTGCACTTCATGACCACTTATGCGAGGACTGTGCATGGAGCACAGAGCTGTTGCCGTCATACACTGACCATCGTCGCTTCCCCGGTTTGCGGCAAAATTGGGATAGAACATCTTAGTATAGCACCCAAGATCTTCGAATTAACATGGTTGGTGCACACCGCTGCTTCAAATTATCCAGTCATATTTACATTAGAAATTACGGGACCCCGAAATTCTTCAAATTATTCGGGATTTTGAATTAACTGAGTTCGAATTATCAATGCTTTACTGTATACACCCACTTTTCTTGCATGCACATTCTCTGCTTCAGCCCAACTCCCTGCTACGATGCTTCGGCCAACTGAGGATACAGTAAAAATAGATCTCAAAAGGTAGAATTGATTCAAGGCCCTTCCCACGGCATGCCTCCCAGCCCAGGTGAACTTCAGCACACAAGATAAAAAACATTAACGGCATCTTTGACTGGCCATTTGAGAACGCTTTAAAGCAATCTTGCAAGTAGCACTGTACTCGACCAGTCAAAATAGGGCGCCACTGACGCATTTGGCTGGTTCTTTCCAAGTGCTCTCCTCTGTCTTGGAGCACCATCAGCCTAGATGTCAGAGTGGCTGAGCGCTATTGGTCATATGGCTATGTCCCACCAATACCAGCACAGCGTTGGAGCAGTGGCAATGAAAATGGTTGTATGACAGTGTTTCGATGTTCCCCAGAAGCTGCAAGCCGATGAAGTTCTACAGTATGCAGCATAGACAAAACACTGTTCATTGTGGCACGTAGCAGCAGCAATCTTAGCATTGACACTGATGACTGCACCAGCGGCATTTGCTTGCAAGTATAGAAAAGGTTCAGCCTGAACAAAAGGTTCAGGTTCAGCAACAGGCAAGAGGGTAAAATCCAGCTGAGCAGCCATGCTTCTTCAGAGGCCATGAACAAGCATTCAGCTCAGGGTGATGACACACATTTTTGCCATGTGGTTGTGATGCCAAAAAGAAGGAGCACAACATGCCCAGGGAAATAAAGAGATAGGTCATTTTTCAGTGAAACAACTTTTGACAAGTGTGATGATGAGCTCAAGCAAGAAAGTTAAAAACAGGATATCTAAGAGTACAGAAATATGCACCGATGACAGCCACACCTGTTCTACATCCCCAGAATGCTATGCGTTAGCCTTAAAGAACAAAGCAAGCAGGAGTAATTGTGGAAAAGCTTGAAAAAGGAAAAATAGCTTAAATATTAGCTCCTGCAATTAGTACATATGTGTGTTCTATGAAGTTCTCCCAACTGGGAGCACTAGCCTGCCTCTCCCCTGTTCTAAACTACCCCAAAAGAAAAATTTTACCTCGTGAAGTTTGCCAGGGTCTGGATTGTCTTGGCTATCAACGTCAGGCTACGAGCAGCCCGTTCATCTGGATACTCTGTAACATACAAGATAAAAAAAGAAATTGTAACACTTGGATACGACCATTCTGGCTACTGCTATCGGGTGTTTTAGCTAAAATGTTAGCAGCTGCAAACAGAGCTATAAGGGTGTGCGGTATGCGCTCTGCTGGAACATTCTGGTGCTGAAACATTTTACTTCTCGGATTTTCAAATTTGGCGATGCTGATGACGTCACGACCCTCTCGACCAATCAGGAAATTCTGTTAGGGAGAAATCTGGTGGCCTTTGCAAGATGACAACCTAAATGCTATCGCGTTAAAAAACTTCCATGTGACAACAGTGCCACTTCAACATCCAGAGACACATCTCAGAGAACAAAATCTGCTTTTTTCTGGAATGCTCTCCCCGATGAGGCTTTGCATGTGCACTGAGGCAGAGATGTGACCCAGCAGCTGATCACGCGATAGTTTTCCTTAAAGGACAATAAATAAAGCGACGTAAATCATGCCTTAATGGAAACAGCGCTGCTAGCTGTTTTTCAGGACAATCTACAACTTCTGTTTTCACACTTTTTTTTTTCTGATGCCAATAATAAAAAAGTCAGCTAATTAGTCCTTACAAATGAATTAGTTTTCAGGAACGAAAAAAATACTGCAGACTAGGCCACGCAATTCTGAACAACCCTAAGTTGGTTTAATAGGGCTCCATCTTCTTAAGGGGGGACACTGGTCTTGAAAAGAAAATTTTATTAATTTAGTTACAGTTATGAAATTTTCAGGGCACATGTATTTTTGTGCGCTGATTCTAGATATGTCATTTAATTTCATGTAAAACAATTCCTTGAGCACTTATGCACTTTTTATGCAAGTATTTTGCGGAGAGTTTTGAAGAAAATTTGCTGCAGGAAACTCGCTGAAATGTATGCCATTGGGTTCTCTTGACACCAAGGAATACAATAAGGGTAAAATTATCATCCTGGCTCTCATAGAACTTGAGTAATAGGGTACTGAAGCTGCAACTTCACACACGGGAGTACACATTTTCCTTCTCATTTCTGAAGCGACAACTTCAAAACTCTATAACATAAGTTCTATGATAGGCAGGAAGACAATTTCACCCTTATTGTATTCCTTGGTGTCAAGAGAACCCAATGGCATACATTTCAGGGAGTTTCCCACAGCAAATTTTCTTCAAAACTCTCCGCAAATTACTAGCATAAAAAGTGCATAAGTGCTCAAGGAATTGTTTTACATGAAATTAAATGACATATTTAGAATCAGCACACAAAAATACATATGCCCTGAAGATTTCGTAACTGTGACTTCATTAATAAAAAATTTTTTTTCAAGACCAGTGTCCCACCTTAAAACATTGATTACATTAAGCTGGGATACCTAGCATATAAAACTTTTGCTCATGTAAGAGTTAAAAAGGTCACAAAAGATGATTTCATATATCACCACATTGCTTCCAGCAACATGAGTTCAGGATCTTTAGGCCATGATTTCTGCATTTCATGGGCATTTAAAGGCATTTTTTCACAAGAGGGGCATCTAAATGAGACAGGATTCCCTGTGCTCTTAATGTAACTATTCTCTGTTTCATACACAGCAGGCAACACAGCGGAGGCTGTGGAAGTAGTGTGCTCGCCAAACCATATTACTCCGCCAGTGCCGCCGGGTACCCACCGGTGATGCAGTGGGTATACGCTTTCCCCTGGCCTGGTGCTAGGCTTGTTCAGGGTGAAATGCTTGGGAAATGGGTCTTCGACCCCACCTTGAGCAAACGAAAATACCGTGTGCCATGGTGCTTTCTGGCCGCAGATGCCCTTGTGCCATAAAATATCACTATCATCATCATCACATTGCTCTGGCTTGTACTATTCATCCTCTCGAAGCCTTGGCGAATGTTTGGACGAAGAAAAAGAGGCATAAAATGAAGAGCGAGCATTTAAAATCACGGTCGTTGCTGTAAGGCCCTGCCAGCAGTGTATCATACTGCTACATGCCATTCTTACTTCTCAAAGTCTTGATAAGTCGCGGGACGAAAATGTGGCAAGAGGTGACACGAAGCGCAGGAGGTTGCCAGTCACGGTACTTGATACGTGTTGAAATGAAATATGTCTGCGTTCACTTTGGTTGCATGGCGAACTACTTTTCGAGCGGAGACTTAGCTAGTGCGAACAGGCATGCTAGCTTTGGCAGCATTGCCTGCTATGTATGAAACGGAGTATAGTATGGTCACCCATGATTTCATTGTGGAAACCCGCATGCGAGGAGTTTTGGGTGCTACACCATGATTAAATCCATATGCTTGGTACATCACTACATCACGATCCAATATGAACTCAATAGCAAACACTATTCTTGTTCAAAATTTCAAACATTTGCACGCCCGTAGTTGGCACCAAAGAAGTTGGCCACCAAGTGCCCTCGGCAAAAATAGTATGCACACTCAAGTATGGTAAATGGGTGTTCTCTGGTTGCTGGTGACAGCACTGATCTTGTGCAGCTGACCTGGTGCAAGGCCGAAGAGACTCGGTGACAGAATAGCCGGACAGAGGCACCGCAGGAAGATGGAACCACTGATGAGGTTGTCACAAAGTTCCTCTTCATGAGCGTTTCCTCCAAGTCGTTGCCGGTAGCCATGAAATAGCATGCGGAGGTCCCTTCACAAAGAAACGGGTATTGTTTGCTTTCACTCGCTCTGTTTACCATAAAATTGCAAGCTATGAAACTAACAATGGCTTACTTAGGAAACGAATGCGCAGACTGTGTGATGCGCTGCCAAGCCTGCTGGACCCTCCGTCGTAGCAAACTCTGTTGTCGTTGCAAAGCTCCACTGCCACCGCTCACTTTGGCTGGGTCAACCTAGAAAAATAATTCAAAAGGATGGCCACTATAAAAGTTTGGTCTGATTCCTGAGGCAAACTGGGCTACACATGATCAAAACTGACCAAAAGTGCAGTTAAAACATCGTTAATCTGAAGTCATTGGGACCGCTAAAAATATCTGAATTACTAACCGTGGACTGCACAAAATAATGGGACATGGGCAAAAAATTTTGTTGTGAGAATGCGCTACATTCACTGGAGAAACTTTGTAATTAAAGTACCCAAAAATTATAGACCACTGCGGCAACCCGCAGTGGGAGAATGCAAAAGCATTGACGCCTCCTTGGCACTCGTCGCCTCTCTTTATCATTTTCTTTTTGTGTGTCAACTAATTTAACTACTGAATTAGCATAATTAGCTTATGCTTTAATTAAAGATCAATATATTAACTCTGATTATACCTTATTTTATCTCAATCAACTATTTTGGTTTTTCAAATTTGCCGCCGTGGTTGCTTTCCCATCAACTTACTATATCCCCGTCCAGCCTATTCAACCATCCAATGGTTTCCACTCATAATTAACTAATTAATCTATGTCAATGAATCTTTAATTATTTATCACTCATCAAATACATTTCAATTTATTTCATACCTCACTTTCACTCCATTGCCTATTTTCCCACTATTTTGCCGTTCACAGCTGTTTTCCCATCCATTCACTACATCGATGTCCACGCTATTTCAACGTTTTTTGAGTCATTTTTGGCTCTAATTAATTAACTAATAATCCTATCAATATAATTCTTTTTTGCGCAGCATCCTCACATCATCCTCTTTCGAATACAACCATTCATTTGATGCTACCTCTTCTGAGAACGTCACAACTGCTGCAGACATGTTTTGCGGACATGACCTCGCCGATATAACCTAGAAATACTTTCGCATTAATAAGGCTCAGAGCTTCTCTTGCGTGATTTTATGAAAAATAGCAGATTTCAGCATTCTTCCCAGAATGTGCTAGCAGCCACATTCTCTTTATTTTTGATATCATGTTTAAGATGATGTGATGTAGTGATGGGAATTTGATTATTTTATTAGTCCGAACTCTCCTGAAATGTAGGATCTTGTAATGAACGAAGTTGTGCAGATGCCCTGACATGCTTGCTCACCCACCTTTTAAAGCAAGCCGGCACGTCAAGAGCTACAGTTTTGATAGCAACGTGCCCATACTCTTCTACGGGATGAGCCATGATACTGGTACTGGTCAAAAGAAATACTGACGTAGTTGCACAAATGTAATTAGAGTTTTTTCCTCAAATCATCTGCCTCAAAAAGCACTTCGAGTTACATGCAGAATGAAATTAAGAATATGGCTCAAATCTGCTTTCGCCGTTCTTTGAATACCCATAGCAAGCTCCCTCACCAGGCTTGTGACGTGCTATGAAAAGCCAACTGCTCGATGAACCTGACCACTGGGGCAAAGCATGTGGGCGCTGCTGTGCGAAAGGCTGCATGCTTTAGCGCGCAGGATACTTCCCGCCGAACATCAAGATTCTTTGTTCTCAATTCGCGGAATTTACAATTTTCCGCCATACACAGCTAGGGGTCTTAGTAATCAGAGACGCTGGTAAGCTAAATCTACAGCACATTACACAACTGAAACAGCGCAGGCCACACGGAGCACAGTCAACCCATCGCGGGCACTGAGCAAGAATGACGCTACTAGGGGTGGAGGGTGCCTCGATGGCAGTGCCTCTGCTAGACACTGGCTAGAACCTGGGTGTGAGATGACAACAGCCAGAAGGACGTGCCGCCACACACGAAATTTTCACATCAAGTGCTCTGAAACTCGATGGATAAACTTTACTGCATCTTCAGTAGTTGAAATATTAATCATATTTTACCTCATTTATTGGAAAAAAAAAACTCTAAATGATTGAAATGACTACTGCCAACAATGCTTTAATTTCATGATGCCATAATGTTATTTTCTAAAAAAATTACAGTGTGAACATGATACCACACGTAAAAACAACCAAGGGGGGGGGGCTCAGAAAACAAAGAACTAAGGCAAAGAACTAAGACATGCTGTAGTTAATCTGAACTTTCAGCAGCCACTCAGAACAAGCAGGACTATCCATTCTACTAAATGTACGAGCACAGATTTGTGGATGTTATCGGGCAGCGCGTCTGTGGCCGGCGTCCCAAGTGCACGATACGTATGTTGGACCCGCAGCATGGCTCAACATGCAGCGTCTGAGAGGCACTTTGAAGTGTTACAGACTTCTCATGACCGTGCCCGATGACAAAGATTGCATGAAACAGAAAATGGGGTGCATGATGGATGTGGTCAAGCACTCCATCATGGAATTTTTTTTTGCTTCTTCAAAAGCAATCTTAGCTCCAACTGATAACGCTGAAAAGTCCATTTATCAAGCTATATTTTGATACCTAACATTTTACTTTAAAAATTATGCGTTCGGAGTGAAATATTTATATAAGGACACACTGAAAACGGCCACTTTTTGATACAGTGGCAGAAAAAGTTTACTAGCTCAAAAAGTTTTTGAGTTATATAATTTCTAACATTTAGTGGCTAGTTTATGACAAATTTGAAACATTTTGTATGTTCCAAAATGTTTATAATATTTTTCTCCGAGAAATACATACGTACATACATTTGTGATACATACGTGATACATACGTATCTTCTCAATATTTTTTTTTTTTTGCAATATATTCACATCAAGCATTTTGTGCTGAAATAAATGCTTTCAAAAGCACATTCTACTGCCATAATTTTCATGCATTTTGCGTTTTTCTTTACACCTCACATATTTTGCGGCAAAAAATTCTGTTTGGGACCCGTCAAAAACAGACAAGAAAGAGCTAAGGTTTTTTAAATGGTTGCTAATCAGCACCTTGGTGCTATCACCCTGTACCATTCACACTGTTGGTTTTTCTTTTTTTTTTCCCCTTTTTCTTTCTTTCCCCTTCCTGCTGACATTTCCTATTTGTAGATATGCGTGCATCTTCAGCAGAATAAAAAGCTGGACGTCAGCATTCCATTCACTTTGTCACTGTCGTCGTCCCTTCCTTTCTTTATTCGCACCGTTACGCAAGTTACAATGAACCAACTAGACCAGCAAGCAATCATGCTGCAATACAAAAGTTTGGTGTTCCTACCCTTTTTACTACTCCTCCACATCACACAGCTGCAAATGAGAAACGATGCCTAACAAAAAACTATGCATGCATGAAGCAGCAGTTGTGTTCAGCAATGAAAAAGTAAGCCTTCACCCCACTTACACCTCCAAAAGGACTCCCTCATATTTCAGCTCAACCTTATTTGAACAAGCTCTCAATCGCGTGGATGTAAATAAGATGGCGTGTCCCACCCCCTGAGACACAGCCACATTTATCAAAAAATTTCATCTATCTTGAATTCACTCTGGCCTAAACACTTGCCACTCAAATGAGCCTGAAACTCGCTCTTACCTCACAGTCCAAATTCGATGCCAGAACATCTCTTATAAAGGGTCCAAGGGTTTCCTGTAGGTACCCATCCCCAAGAAGCTTCAGATATGCTTCTGTTGCCTTCGTTGCTAAAGAGTTGCCCCGAAACGTAAGATGCTGGTCTCCTACGCAAAGGCACAAGACACACAGTGAGCACAATGCACACAACAATGCAATTTTGGCTAGCGTTGTGGAAGAAAACTGACTGCTGCACAGCCACACTATTACAATCACATGCAACTGTGAATACAACAAAAAAGAAACCTCTGCCAATTATGCTGTCAGTCTGCCCTTGCAGTCAAGTAACCCTGCCTAAGATAACACACAACTTACATCTGTATGTGCTCTCTAGAGAAACACAACTCCTTTCCATTAACATTAACACACACTGTGATGGCAAAAAGAAACACTAACAGTAAACATGATAAAAAGTGTTGACAGCCAGTTGCAATTTGAGGTATTATACTATTCAGAACCATTGTGCAGCAAGGCTAGACAATCATTAAAAAAAAGAAAGGCAAAAATGGCTCACCTATGTCTTGAAGATCAGCCATGACAAGTTGAGTAAGGAACTCTTGGGCCATCTCCTCTTGGTGCATTATGCTCACCAGGCCAGTTGCTATCTCTTCCTGTAACAGAAGCAGGAAAACATGCAGCATATTATACAAAGATGCCACTCGCTAACGAAAACAGGGGGAGGAACTGAAGCTACCCACCTTAAGTCGTACTCCCAGTACAGGCTCCAGAAGTCGGCACAAGGGCCCATAATCACGCTTCAGGTACTGCGTGAATCACAGCAAAGAAAATGTACACACAGAAAAACACAAGTACAATAAGATTTGGCTATGAGGCAAATTGTAGCTCTACCAGTCTAACTGCACAGGCCCAAATATTAAGCAAACAAGGAAGGGGAATGAGGGGCTCGTTGTAAATATGACAGAAGCCAACAGCCACAGAAACCAAGGGGCACAGGGGATTTTTTTTTTTAAATTAATTTATTTATTTTGTGGTGTTGATCAATTTAGAATATGTCATCGCTTAAAGCTAATTGATTAGAAAAGCAGAAGAAAAAACAACCACATGCCGCCGGTGGGATCCGAACCCACGACCTCCGAATTACGCGTCCGGTGCTCTACCTCTGAGCTACGGCGACGGCTGTCAAACCTTCTGCTTTCGGGGGTATTTATGTTTACAAATAACCCAACCTTGAGAGTGTTCATCAGCGCCACCCGCGTTCATAAGCGGCGGACGTAGAACGTCCTGAGTTACCGCAGGTGTGACGTAGCACGTCATCGAACGGAGAGGGTGGAAGCTGTGTGAGATCCCTCTTATGCTTCCTATGGCATCAAGGCTGCCAGAATCGAGGCCCTCGCTAAGCAATTAAGCAAACAAGGAAGGGGAATGAGGGGCTCGTTGTAAATATGACAGAAGCCAACAGCCACAGAAACCAAGGGGCACAGGGGATTTTTTTTTTTTAAATTAATTTATTTATTTTGTGGTGTTGATCAATTTAGAATATGTCATCGCTTAAAGCTAATTGATTAGAAAAGCAGAAGAAAAAACAACCACATGCCGCCGGTGGGATCCGAACCCACGACCTCCGAATTACGCGTCCGGTGCTCTACCTCTGAGCTACGGCGACGGCTGTCAAACCTTCTGCTTTCGGGGGTATTTATGTTTACAAATAACCTAACCTTGAGAGTGTTCATCAGCGCCACCCGCGTTCATAAGCGGCGGATGTAGAACGTCCTGAGTTACCGCAGGTGTGACGTAGCACGTCATCGAACGGAGAGGGTGGAAGCTGTGTGAGATCCCTCTTATGCTTCCTATGGCATCAAGGCTGCCAGAATCGAGGCCCTCGCTAAGCAATTAAGCAAACAAGGAAGGGGAATGAGGGGCTCGTTGTAAATATGACAGAAGCCAACAGCCACAGAAACCAAGGGGCACAGGGGATTTTTTTTTTTAAATTAATTTATTTATTTTGTGGTGTTGATCAATTTAGAATATGTCATCGCTTAAAGCTAATTGATTAGAAAAGCAGAAGAAAAAACAACCACATGCCGCCGGTGGGATCCGAACCCACGACCTCCGAATTACGCGTCCGGTGCTCTACCTCTGAGCTACGGCGACGGCTGTCAAACCTTCTGCTTTCGGGGGTATTTATGTTTACAAATAACCTAACCTTGAGAGTGTTCATCAGCGCCACCCGCGTTCATAAGCGGCGGACGTAGAACGTCCTGAGTTACCGCAGGTGTGACGTAGCACGTCATCGAACGGAGAGGGTGGAAGCTGTGTGAGATCCCTCTTATGCTTCCTATGGCATCAAGGCTGCCAGAATCGAGGCCCTCGCTAAGCAATTAAGCAAACAAGGAAGGGGAATGAGGGGCTCGTTGTAAATATGACAGAAGCCAACAGCCACAGAAACCAAGGGGCACAGGGGATTTTTTTTTTAAATTAATTTATTTATTTTGTGGTGTTGATCAATTTAGAATATGTCATCGCTTTAAGCTAATTGATTAGAAAAGCAGAAGAAAAAACAACCACATGCCGCCGGTGGGATCCGAACCCACGACCTCCGAATTACGCGTCCGGTGCTCTACCTCTGAGCTACGGCGACGGCTGTCAAACCTTCTGCTTTCGGGGGTATTTATGTTTACAAATAACCTAACCTTGAGAGTGTTCATCAGCGCCACCCGCGTTCATAAGCGGCGGACGTAGAACGTCCTGAGTTACCGCAGGTGTGACGTAGCACGTCATCGAACGGAGAGGGTGGAAGCTGTGTGAGATCCCTCTTATGCTTCCTATGGCATCAAGGCTGCCAGAATCGAGGCCCTCGCTAAGCAATTAAGCAAACAAGGAAGGGGAATGAGGGGCTCGTTGTAAATATGACAGAAGCCAACAGCCACAGAAACCAAGGGGCACAGGGGATTTTTTTTTTTAAATTAATTTATTTATTTTGTGGTGTTGATCAATTTAGAATATGTCATCGCTTAAAGCTAATTGATTAGAAAAGCAGAAGAAAAAACAACCACATGCCGCCGGTGGGATCCGAACCCACGACCTCCGAATTACGCGTCCGGTGCTCTACCTCTAAGCTACGGCGATGGCTGTCAAACCTTCTGCTTTCGGGGGTATTTATGTTTACAAATAACCTAACCTTGAGAGTGTTCATCAGCGCCACCCGCGTTCATAAGCGGCGGACGTAGAACGTCCTGAGTTACCGCAGGTGTGACGTAGCACGTCATCGAACGGAGAGGGTGGAAGCTGTGTGAGATCCCTCTTATGCTTCCTATGGCATCAAGGCTGCCAGAATCGAGGCCCTCGCTAAGCAATTAAGCAAACAAGGAAGGGGAATGAGGGGCTCGTTGTAAATATGACAGAAGCCAACAGCCACAGAAACCAAGGGGCACAGGGGATTTTTTTTTTTAATTTATTTATTTATTTTGTGGTGTTGATCAATTTAGAATATGTCATCGCTTAAAGCTAATTGATTAGAAAAGCAGAAGAAAAAACAACCACATGCCGCCGGTGGGATCCGAACCCACGACCTATAGTTAACCCTGTTAACTCAAACTGGCATATCTCTAAACCGTTGTTTCATGTCACACAAACTTCAATACGGCAGCAAAGAGCAAGTTGGTTGTGACAGCGATGCCCACTTGTGTCTATGTTAGGTCGAAATAACCAAGTTTTTAGTCGAAAAACGATCTCCGCAGAATAGCTGCCAACTATTTTGGTCTAAAAATCTAACTTTTGGGCTCTACAGAGTCCGAAACATTGGTTGTGAATACGTGCATGTACCTCTGACATGCGCAACAGTTCCTAAATAAAGTCGAAGACTTCGAGCAGGTCCGAATTAGTGAAGTGTGAAAAATTAGTTGGCTACTGTATACTCAATGTACTGATGAATGTGAGTTCGATAAACATGATCAACAGTGCTACACTTCTGCACATATTTTCAAGAGGATGTTCCGAATGTTCGATATCAACAATACTAATTCGATACACCTGGGTTCAATATATCTGGTATTGTCTGCAGTTCTTTTGAAGCGCATTCCTTTTAAAGAACAGCTGGCCACGGGCTACCTCAAGTCTGTGCACTAGGGATGTGCGAATACTAAAATTTTTGAATACGAATCATATACGAATATGAAAAAAAAAAGCCTTAAATACTGAATCGAATATCTGTTCAGTACAAAAAAAATTCTCAAAAAAAGATGAATAGGCAAATGTCCTTTTTTTTTTTTTTCAAAATAGTGTACCCTATTATTGCAATCAAAATAAACAGGCCTAGACTGACTCAGCATCAAAAAAAAAAAAAAAAAGAATGGAGTGCACAGAAATGTATACTAAGTATTTGATTACACAGCATAACAGTATGCAACCTGTACTGCAGTCACGAAAAATGAGTAACAAAATGAAATCCATGAATGTCACATGGCTGGCAGCTACAGATAACATGATGGGTAGTAAAATCTCATTAATTCGGACTAAAGGTACAATTATCCAAAGGACGAATTCAGAACTTCAAAATACTCGCTTCGCTTCAAAACTATTCGAACAAGATAACTATTCGCTTCATATTCACTTCAAACTGAAATTTCACTATTCGCACATGCCTACTCGACCCCAATCTATAAGCCCCATGCGAAATTCCGCAATCGGGTTTTCCCGCATATCATAGCTGAACAAAACCACGTGGCAGAGCTCACGTTAGAATTTGAGTTGACAGTCAAATGCCATGAGTGTGGGTGGTAGGTTTGTAGCACATAATAGAAAGATAAAAGTCGGATTTATGAAACTGCACGTGGTATTCAATAGCTGCAAATATTAAAAAATTTTGAAATATTTGCCGCACTCCTATACTCCGTTTTATACATAGCTGTCAACGCAGCCAAGGCTACGGCGCCTGTTCGCGCTCCTCGTCCGCATCGTAATGTAGTGCGTCGAAAGTGAAAAGAGTAATGAACTCAATATTAAAGTTATTGTTGGTTAATATTGCAGTATAATGATAATGGTGTTTTATTTTGCAAAAAGATTGCTTTTTCTTTAATGTTCTTCAAAACAGAGTGCCTTAGTTTTCTGGGTTTTTTTTTCGGCTCCTCCTGTATCAGGTTTTCGCAGCTAGGCCGGCCGGCGATGTCGTCTGCTTTCGTCTTTCGGTTTCAGAGTATGCGAAAATGGCACCGCTATCTCCTACTCGCTTGTTTTCTTCGCCCACTGCGGCTTTAAAAACATCTCCTGCTCGCATATTCTCCAAGCTGAAGCCTCCGAAAATTTCGAGAGACTGCAAGCAGGTGATTGTCAACGTTTACTGTAGCGTAAGGAAGCGCTTCCCGGAGAAGACTGCGCGTGAAGTTCTCGAAACTGTGGGCGAGGTGACCGGGGTGAGCCCTCGGACAGTTGCGAGGTTCAAGAAAGAAGGTATCTCTACTGGAATAAGATCACCTTGTGTGCCGCATGCTAAAAAGTCGCTCATTGCCCGAGAAAAGCACTTCGCAATCACGTCCGTCGCCAATAGACTACACTGCCTTTTCCCTTCGAAGCAAGTAAAGAGCGCTGTGTTTTTCAAGGTAGGCATTAGAGTTTGACAGTTTCGACTTTCTACCTAATGATGATTTTAATAAAAATAAAAAAAGAAATGAAAAAAAAAACCAGCCAAGCCGGGAGTCGAACCTTGGCATCTTGTAAAATGAACTCATAGGCGCGCGCTTCATACCACTCAGCCACGACGCGAGGCGGACGGATACATTTTGCTTGTTTTTTGCAGCGGACTACTTTCGTACCTTTGGCAGCGTTGACAGCTATGTATGAAACGGAGTATACTGTGGACTTCACCTGAGCTGGAATTTCATGCCAAGCTTGTTACCAAAAGTTTTGCAACTGTGCCAGAAGTTTGCTGCGTTTCTTCATTATGTGTGCAGCAATGATAGCATTGACAAATGCTATCACTGCTGCACATTACGCAAAAGGCTTAGCATTGTCACGGCCCTGCTTCTGTCACTGCGGATGCGTCCACACGACATGCTCACACTCGCAATTCATGTGTTCTCACGTAAACACTACGAAATCCATGCAGTCAAGTTGAAAGTACAGTGCGTTTACTTGGCTTGTAGTAACAAAAACAATGAAGGTGTAGCAATGAAAAACAATACAATAGCAGCCATGAAAGTTGCACTTGCAAGTCAAATGATGCACACTGCTAACAACTGCACTGTAATAGTGTCTGAATGCATGTTTACAAGATGGGTCATAGTCCAAACAAAATGCATCAAACACTACCACAGACAGCTGTGAACTAAAGGCTTCTGGTGAGGTCCTGCTCATGTTGCATGACATCCAGAAAATGCCTTGAGCATTCAGCTTGAAGGTGCCCTTTCCAGCCCGAATTAAGAGTCAAAGTAGAACCTGCTGATTGGACAGCACATCAGGAAATTTCACAGCTCCTGTGAAGCGAGTTTCACTTCCATGAAGATAAAACGTGCCTCGAAGGAAATAAGCAGCAAACAATGACAAAATTTGTATACTGGGTGCTCTTTCCATGTGGCTGGCAAGTGCAGGGCACCAAACTATGAGAGATGCATGCACACAGTCAACAATATCTACAGTACTGTGTTGTGGGAGACACTGGTGCTCTTGGCAACATTACCCACAAGCATAGTTACAGCTGGGCAGTAGCGACAAGACATACGTGCTTCTCTGCACTATACAGGTGTTTCACGTAGCTTGGACCAAGGATATAAAAAAAAGAAGGAAACCACACCTGGGTGAAACCAACTACATATTGTTGGCGGTCATTTGGCACTCCCCAGATAATTTTTTATATCACGCTTCATTAGCTAATTAATTAAGATGAATTATGCAAAATTTTTAATATACACTTAAGAGCCAAATGTGTTTCAATATGTTACAGAGGAGGTAGAAAACAACCGATCCAATTTTTCCTACTAACGTACCTACTGAGTGTTCCTTCTTTTCCGGCATTAAATGGAAGTCGGCGAAATATGAAAAAATTCCACATCCCTGCGCTCACACGCTACGATGTTGCAGCACCCCCAACCGCGTTTTAAACGAACGAAACGTATGCACTGACTGTGCCCAAGTGAGTGGCTGCCGCTCTGTTCGATGGGCTGCACAGAAACGGAGACTACTTTGAACTACGCCACTTCACTGCTTTCCCTTCCTTTTTGTTTTGTCAGTGTGATTGCTCAATAAAGGCTCTGTCTGAATTGGTTGTCGGTGGCCTTACAATCGCATATCACAGAACACTGCACGCACTTTTCATGTTCTGGAAAAATGTGCTGAAGCACTTTCAAGATTATGCTGACAGCGGCGAGATGGTCAGCGCGCAAGCTTCGTTCATTTGAAGCACTTTGGCAACGCTACAGTGCGTTCATGCAAGAGTGCAGTTACGTGGGTTTTTTTTTCACATTTTGCGGGCTTTCTTTTTAAATGCTGGAAAATGGAAAAAAGAACCACGTATGAGATACAATGGTAGAAAGGATGAGATCAGTTGTTTCTTAACCCCCCCCCCCCCCCTCCCACTACTTAACAAACTATGCTTGACTGTAGAGCGAATATTAAATTTTTGCATAACTAGCCTTAGCTAATTAACCAATTAAGCTGAATTTAAAAAATAATCTAAGGAGCGCCACATCGTGGGAAACAATATGTTGTTGGCTTCACTTAGCTACAGTGCATAGTTTTTTTGTTTTTTTTTTGAAATCCTTGGTTCAAGGTACATGAAACACCCTGCATATGACGTGCAAGCTGCACTTCTCAATTTAACAGTGGACGCAAATGCCAGTGAAATGAAAATGAGTGGCCGCTGAAATTAAAATGCACTTTCCATAGTGCCACAAGCCTTGTCAGACAACAAAATGAAGCAACAGTGTGGGTGAAACCACTGCTTCACCACTATTGCTGGCCACACATATTTCAATGGGGCATCTGCCACCACTACCGGTCTGATGAGTGCAGCTCGTGCATCATGTCCCCCAAGAGATGCAAGCATATCCAGCTCACTGCTGCTTCCCTCCCAGCTCAGGTTGCGCATGTGGGGAAACTTGCTCATGATGCTGGTGACTGTCGCAAGACAGTGTAGCAGATACAGCCCCTGGCTAAAAATTTGGACCCATGTTTTTTCGGAAAGGCTTCTGATTTTATTCACTGCACCTCCCCCCCCAGTTTACTACAGCGGGGTTCTTTTGTATTTGTAAAATTACAAACAAAGACGATGAGACTTTAAATCTGTGTGCACTTATTGAGTCGCGAAAATCAAGCCACGGGCTGTGCTGTTTCGATGTCACCACCTTACAAGCTTTCAAACAGTAGCAAAATGGTGGTGGTTGGGGAGTGGTTTCGGAATTCTGATCACGTGAAGTGGAACATCATTTCGAAGCTTGTGCTTTGTTTTTCAGCCGCATGACTCTCAAAATATTAATTTTTTTCTCTACTTAGGAATTGATTTCATCATGGTATATACAGTAGATATAATCTGAAGTATGTTTAGTACGGAGAATCTTTTTTTTTTTTGAAGAATCTACTTTCCGGCGATTTTTTGCGATTTCAAGAGCTGCTTCCCCCCTTAAGACTATGTTTTTCTGAGACATTCCATTATGCTCTTGATACAGTTTCACACAAAAACTGAAGGAGGATAAAGAGGGAAAAAGACAAAAGGGGGGGGGGGGGGGGGGGGGGGCACAATGATGATTCAACATTTGGACCAAAATATAAATGGTTTAACAGCCAAAGCATAAACTGCAAGATTTTCATAAAGAAAATGTCAAAAATAAAACAAGTTGAATGACAGCAATGCATTTTCTCATCCGTAACTTGAGCACATAGCACTAACACTAAGAAGTGAAACTGCTTACAAAGTGCACAAAAGAACTCTAACCAGAAGGAGAACCAGACGAACCTACAGCAGAATTTTTTTTGTTACTTTGGTGAATCCCCAGCAGTAGAGGCAAGAGGAGCATGGTACCTGAAGAAAAGGCTGGTAGGAGGCCAAGGGCTGCACCTCCAGTGACTGATAGCGCCATTTGAGCCGAACTGAGGGAGGCGTGCTCTCTTTGGCCCCTGGTGTTGGTGGCCCCTTCAGCTCAGGCACCAGAGGGTACCACTTCTCCGTCACGTGGTGCGCACGTGCTGGCACCAGAGGAACTGTCACCATTCCCAGTGCCGTGCTCTTGTCCCGCCGCTTGCGCCTGTCAGCCTCCCGAAACACTGTCACCGTAAGGGAGCCCACTGCAGGCAGGTGGCTGCGGCACAATGCACAACATTCCTCATCCCTCCCGCTGGACAAGCAAGCACTCACATAAAGGTGCGCTTTACAAGGGTTCTCCAAAACAACCACTTGGCACTGCGGTTGAGTTCGAGGCAGGTGCACAAAGGAAGATTGGTGCCTGCTAACTATCACAGAGTAGCTTTACACTTACTCCATAATCCACATGCCCAACAACCACTGCAGCTGGCAAAAGGGACACATGAAACAGGCTCAACCACCAAGCTAAGACAGCGTTCACTGCATGCAGGCAGCCACACTAAAAGGAACAGCTTGCAGCATAATACTCTGTGTGTACCAATACGGTCAACAATTGATGATAGCAAAAATATAACAATAGCATTGCGCTCGCCTCATGATAGCAGAGCCTGCTCATGTGTGAACAACAAACAATCTGCATGCTGTCCCCCCGATACAGGTTTCGACCAATGACAGATATGGAATCAACAAGTAATGAAGTGCCTCTAATGAAGGCCCCAGTACGATGTGAAAGTCTTTACTGTTATGATAATAAATGCAAATAATGTTCTGCTGATAAAATGACTAACGTAATTCTCTGTGGAATAAATGCTAATAATGCTCTGCACACTTTCTTTCCCTCATAGTGACAATGAATAGATAAGCAGAAAATTGACTGAGCCTTCTAGTTGGGCTTTGCTGCCAAAATAGTAGGCTGGGCCTCTTTACATTCAAAGCAGTCTGCCAAACTGAACAAATAAACACCAGTACCAAACATGACACACACGAAAAGTGAAACACCATTTTACTGAAAGCAACTGTCAAAATAAAATACTGCTATGGTTCAGGCCAAACCTTATCTGCAATCTGGAATTTTGTACATTTATTTTGTTGTGCCTCATAACTAGACTAGAGACATGGAATTAAAAGGTAACTAGTATCCGTGAGATTACACGACAGAAACTGAACTCTCAGTCTACTTCGCCACAAAGTAAATGGGCCGGCACAACCCACCTGAATTCAAAGTGCTCCCCCCAGAAGCAGAGTTGAGCCTTGAGCTTGGCTGAGGTGCGAGCATAGAGCGTACCATCCAAACGCAGTTCACAGTAGTACCGCTTCTTGGGTGCCAAGCCTTTGGCCTCAAGAACCCAAAGGCGGAGACCATTCTCGGTGCGCCGAACAGCGTCCCGCTGCGGCTGTGCAGCTTGTCGCAACCGGGCCAACCAGTGCAGGCACTGCTGTCGTGACCGGCAGGCATACACACAGGCGGGGCCATCTCGGGGTGCCAACTCAAACCAATGTTCACCAGCACCCCGTGGAGCAGGGCCCTGCATAATTGAGAACACAAAAAAAATTGCAGCACAAAAAGAAAACCCTCATAAATGGTGTGGTATAGATCATGGGCCTTAACATCCCTAAGCTACAGCTCATGGGTTACATAAGGCACCGCAGATTAGCGTTTAGGATTAATTTCAGCTCCTGGTACTCTTTACTCGAGCCCAGGCATCACACAGCACACAAGTGCTTCTGCATTTTGCTTTCATCAAAATGTGGCCGCATGGCCAGGATTCAATCCCATGACCTTGGGCTCAACAGCTGAACGTCACAGCCACTAAGCCACCGAGGCAGGTCTGCACCTCCTACACGAGTGAAATAGCGAATGCCCTTCAGAGAAACACTACCTTGGCAGGTCTGCACCTCCTCTGTGAATAAACTACTGAATGTGCTTCAGACACACTACCTCTGGTACAATAAGATAAGTGGCAGGGCTAGTTACTTCGTCATTCTTCTGAAGCCCAGAAATACAGTACTATGAAAGATGAGAGTAGTACACGCAGGAACACGTGCCTGTTCCACCCTTCACATTCTGTAGTGTGGTATTTCTACATTTCTACTTCAGGCACTTCTGCCTAAATGGAGCATAGAAACACTGCCACTTAGCAAGCAATCACTGTAGTTTGGTTCAGTTATAGCTATAAAATTTCAAAAGATGAAGGCTAGTGTGCCATGGAATGAAGCACAGAATGAAAAGAGGGCCCTTCCTTCCTTTCCGTGCTTTGCTCCTTGACACACCACCTTTTAGTATAAGCCCACATCAACTTACCGAGATTTCAACTCTTTTTCAAAGTTTGTCAACAGTTTCAAAACTGTCACCCTAACAAAAACAGACACCTATGCACTGAGTATGACAAAGAGTAAAAGGTCCAGTTCATTGAAACACACCAAGGGCATCCCCATGAAGAGACAAGAGAGAAAAGCCTACCCAAGCCTGTCCCTGTGTGGGGTGGTTTCGGAGGCTAGGATGCAGAGGACCCAGCCTGGCCCCCTCCAGGCCCCAGGGGCCACCAGGTGACTGCAACAGTGACTCGTGCGAGCGCGAACCACGAAGCCGCGGTTGAGGCGCCTCAGCTCGTCGCGCCCGCTCCAGCTTGCTCACACTCTTTGTGCGCTTCAGAGGGTTCTGCTTCAGGGACCGCTTGGAGAAGAAGCTCTGGAACATGGGAGGCCCCAGAGAGAGACAGTTACTCCAGTTACCTCCACAGTGAAGTGAAGGGCTTCATTCCATGCTATTAGAATGTGTCCTGGAGAAATTCTCGATACACCTGGAATCCCTTCAATGCTTTATGAACCTGCTCAATACGGTAAATATATGGAGCACATATTTTGATAGAAACTAAGCTGGTTATTAGGGGTGTGCAAATATTCAAAATTTCAAATACGAATATGTTCTATATTCAGTTCATATTCAATTCAAGAAATGGATACTCGAGAAATTCTGAATATTCACCAGCAACAGAATACCATGCCGACTTTCATAAATTTGACCGTGGCAGAACCACAATATCTGGGCAAATTATTTGAAGATCGATATTTGAAGCCATTTTTCTTCGTATTCATATTTTATTCGTACATTAAAATTTTTACATTCACAAACCCCTACTGATTATACTATACATCATACACACATATGCTGAATGGGAAGGTCAAGTTCACAGTAACAGTGTAACATGACAACAGCCAGGCTAATTTTAATTGCACATAACTCTTACAGTAACTTCGTAAGATACTTTTTTCTTTGGCGACTGCTACTGAATGGGCCACTTAAGGATGACACATGAGCAATAATTTTTAATAAGGGAGTAATTATTCATTGACGTCCACCTGAGCGCAGCCATACGGCTACAAAGGAAAGCTATACAGCTTTCTCAGAAACTTCGTAGTTAAAGAAAAATTCGTCCTGGTCCGGGGTTCGAACCCGGGACCACCGCTTCACCGGAGCAGTCGCTCTACCAATTGAGCTAACCGGGACGGCAAGCTTTTATAACCGAAGCGTGGCCTTGTGGTAGAGCATCCGCCTCGCATTCGGGAGGTGCTGGGTTCGATCCCCAGTGCCGCCGGTTACCCACCGGTTTCTTTAATGGGTACAAGTTTTCCCCTGGCCTGGTGCTCGGCTCTTCTAGGGTGAAATGCTGAAATGCTGTCCCGGTTAGCTCAATTGGTAGAGCGACTGCTCTGGTGAAGCGGTGGTCCCGGGTTCGAACCCCGGACCAGGACGAATTTTTCTTTAACTACGAAGTTTCCGAGAAAGCTGTATAGCTTTCCTTTGTAGCCGTATGGCTGCGCTCAGGTGGACGTCAATGAGTAATTACTCCCTTATTGCAAATCTTCTCCACCTTGGGGGATTCCCCTAAACATTTGGTCAGCAATAATTTTTGTTTCGCAGGAAATAAAAGCTGGGATTAATTACATGCGGAGAGTAATAGAGTGAATGCAAGTCTAGACTCAGTTTTGTGCCAGTTCAGGAGAACACTAAGGGGCCCCTCACCACTATGCGTGATGGTGTGGCAGTAGCATCCGGCACCCGACCCCCCAGGACAGGGGTGCTGGTGGCGCTGCCCCCCTGCCGAACCTCGTCACTGCCGCGCTCCTGGGCTGCCTCTGCGATAGCAGCCACATGGACACATGAGCCAAGACAGCAGCGAAAAAGAATATGTGTCACAGTATTACAGAGGGAGTGCACACAGCTTACAGTCTCGTGCAAGCAGTGGAAGGGGGGGATGCCACATTAAAAAAAAATGGGGAAGGCCAGGGGAGGTGGTGGTGGGGGGGGCTTGCATATACAACTGGTGACATCCAACACAACTGAACCTGACAACTTACTCCAGATCTTGTGGCAAGGCACTGCTTTTAAACTAAGTTTGCCTGTAATGGTATCTAATCCTCTAAATTAAAGCAGCAATCTCAAAGACCGCACCAATTAGAGACTAATGCAGTTCACAGAACTTGCCAAAGTGCAATAAATCTTGAGATATTCATAGATCAATTCACTTTTTACCACCTGATTCTGATAATGGGTGCTCAGAAAGTGCGGGAACTCCCACCCACAGTAACGCATCAGGGTGATGAGCTCATGCTTACATTGCAGACAGATGCTTTAACAGCACTGTCATATGGGCAGCGTGCACTTCACTAACTTATATCTGCCAGTGTGTTGGCCTAGTGATAAAGCTGTCACGCTAACAAGGGCAGATGACAACATGCCGGTAACCTTCACAAGTGACAGAGCACCTGTCAGCAGCAATCGTAGCTGACCGAGGCATAGTGCAGGTACACAACTGCAAACATGTGCTGTCACAACTTGTCAGTCCCTCACATTATACTGCAGGCGAGACGTCCCACCCAGTTCCCGGATCATGTGGGAAAAAGAAGAGAATAAATTCATGATTACCTAAAGAGCAATTGCACTTTTGTAAAGCTCTGTAAACTGCACCGGTATTTAATTAATTCAGTCTTCAAGACATCAATCACCACCATCACTAACAAATCCTGATTTATTATTTGCATAACTGTGAACCCTAGCTCCTTGTCTTTTGCCCTGTTCAGCCTACATCCAGTAAAGGCAGCATCCACTTGCCTATTATCATCACTCTTTAATAGAGCTGTAAAAAATTGAAAGGCAAAAAGAAATAAAGAGTGTTCTTGGAATTCAGGCACAATGAGTGAGCACCATCAAACTGTTAGCGAGTGCAAATCGAACAACATGCCGGCAACAATGCTAGAATAGGGGCACGTGGGTTCCATTATATTTATCAAAAGTGACTTCAATACCAAGCTGATAGGTTGGAAAAAAAAAAAAAAAGAATGGTTACACATTACAATGGCTATACTGCAACAGTTTACACATTTCCACAGCTTTGTAGCACATAATTTCAGCATGCAGAGATGCCTCATTTTGCAATCATTAAAATACTCAGCAGCAGGTTGCTTAGCTGCTATAGCAGTACCCTGGGTGTTCGGAGGCATTCAAACGACAAGAACACAATACTCCACGACTGTGAACAACAAAAGAAAATACACAATAAATTGTGTGCTACAATTTATTTTACATTTCTTTTTATTCCACTTAACAAAAGAAACTCTATTAAATGTTCCTGTGTGTAAGAGTTAATGCCACCAAACCTTTTTATGGTTACTGAAGAAAGAATGAAAAAAAAATCAACACACGTGGCGAAAGTATCCACTAACGGCGACCTTTTTTTTTTTTCTAGCTGCACCAAAATTGTCACTAGTATGCCCCCTATACAAGAAAAGCATAAAGAGATGTGTGCAAGCTTTACCTCACTACTCTCTATTCGCCCAAAAGGTCATGTTTCAACTGCTCATTAATAGACATTACAACTTCAATAACTTCAATAAAATAACTTGTCAGCTTTAAAAGACTGCACAATGAACAAACCCAAGGTGAACTGGTACTTAAACTGTAATCATGGCATAAGTAAACTGAAAGCTTAGAGGGTGAACCCGCAGCAGTCGAATTTTGATGGAGGCGAAGTTTTAGAGGCCCGTGTACTGTGCAATGTCAGTGCATGTTTTAAAGAACCCCACGTGGTTGAAATTTCTAGAGCCCTTCACTACGGCGTCCCTCATAGCCTGAGTCGCTTTCAGACGTTAAACCCCCAAAAACCAAACCGCACAAAAACAAACCAAAAACATTTTATTATATTCACTGCAGCAGCATTTTTCGGAGCCCTAATCCCTGTGAGCCACCCTTAAATTTTCTTGGGTGCAGTGTGACCCACCAGAGAGCGACTGGCAAAGCCAACAAATAGCAACAGCGAAGAAGAAAATCAGCACATCCAGGATACAGATTTTGATCATTTTACACCAATCTAAATGAAGGACGAAGAAAAGAATTGTGGGTCAAGATTATGTCACAACATAGCACTACAGCTGCAAGAACACAGCATACCGCATGCTGCAGCCACATTGTAGATTTTTTTCAGACAACCGTTGCACTATGCTCCTAAACCACCCCACAGGGTTTGCGACTGCCTACTGGTCTTCTGCAGTAATCAGAGCAGTGTATTAACAATGGTAAACAAAGTAAGTACTGTCAGAGGTAGTTCTCTGAAAACTGAACTATTACAACTTGCCTTTTGCAGTAATTTATACATGCAATCACAAAAAATAAAAATCTGACAATGCCTACATCAGTGAATATGGCAATCTCAGTAACCAAATGAGACAAAATCAGTACAACATAGCCAAGAAAAATGCAGCATGAATTCTGCTACCTGAACAGCACGTAAAGAGAGGCCACACCTAATGTGAAGAATGCTCACTGATACCCCCACTACTTGAGCTTCTACACAAATAATCAAGACTGCTAATCCACACATATCCACTTTAGCATCTCGCCCACATGTCAGCAAGGATGCTTACTTCTTGTGTTGCGGCTGCTGAATCACCGCCATGTCAGATTTGTTTTCCTTTTTGCTCTTGAGGCAACTGCCCGTTTTCATTACTATAATGTTTCCTCCTTGCTGGATGAGCTTTTATCAAACCCTCAACTATACATGTTAAATTACATATCTATTAAAAACTGAACAGCTTGCCAAAACATTTTTGTAGTATTCTGATAACCATGAGAACATCTAAATGCACCATGTCAACCAAAGAACGTCTAGCACGCACATATGACTTAGCTTTGACTGCTAGACATTCTTTAGCTGCACAAAAAACCGACAACAGCACTTGAACAGGTGTAATGCAACCCTGCTACGATTCAGAACGCTGTCACATAAAACAATGCAGTGCACTTCACATTGCGCCCCTCAAGAAATCCAGAGCTTCGAACATCTTATTAACAGTACTTCCTAAGGATATTCCTTCCCCAACAATAAAGCAGGTACTATGGCAACATAGGCATAAATATGAAACTTTTTCACGAATAAAACTCAACAAAAGCAAATGCCCACACCAATAATTTATAGGCCCCATTTCACATGATGGGATCCATTAACAGCTTGGAAGTCTAACAATATTACTACCAATAACAGCAACAAGCAGCTGGGCCGTGTAAATCAAATGACATACTTTACGAGGTCTATCAAAGTTTGCTGGCGAACATTAAAAAATATACAGAGTGGCAACAAAATACAAGAAGCACAAGTTGAGAGACAAAAAAAAAAAACTGCGCCGTGGCTCAACAGGCTTCGATTAGTGTCCAAGACATTAATCCGCTGCATCATGCTATTGTAAATGCGATGAAGCAATGAATGAGAAAAGCTGGTCTTGCACTCACGCATTCATCTACAGCGCGCAAGACGATGGCGATGATTTCTACAGTTGCTACAGGTCCAGAAAGTGCCAACAGCCGCTTCAAAGCACAGTTGTGAACAGTGGCAGGTATCCGATGAGTGCCGTTAGGGCGCGAAGACCTCACTACGTCCATCAGAAGGAACGCTACGTTGCAGCGACAAGCCCAAATACGTGCGTGATGAAGACCACTCGGAGCGATGAGAGGGTAGCAGAGACGAAACCATCCAGTGGCCGCAAGCCTAGACTTGCGGGGTCTCTTAAAACTGAACAGCGAGTATAAAACCTTTCTGCAACAATCGCACGCACAAAACACAATCCCGCCTTCTTTCTATATCACACTGGAGCCTCTTCAAGAACCGACGGCAGTGCGTTGGCTCGGAAAACGGGATGTCAGCCGAGTAGGCGGCGGCGTCTATATTCGGTTTGAGGAAAGAAGCAACAGAAAACGGCGCAGCGCGACCGACCGAGCGCGTCGGTCGAGGGAGGTCATGAGCGAGCGAGCGCGCTTCGTTGGCTTTGTCGCGCAATCTCATCGTGCCCGCGATCGTCGCAAAGGAAAAGCAAAAACGCAGAAACACCAGCGAACAGTCGCTCGTGTTATCCGGCGATTGCCCATGTAACACAACGTCACCAACAATAGGTCTGCCCTCCCCCGCTCGCTAATTTGCAATTAGCTAGATGTCACAACACTAGAGAGGAGAGCGTTGTTTTTGTTCGCGTGCGGGGGCGAACCGTCAGATGCAGCGCGAGCGCGTTGGCAGACGACGAGCGGAAGTGAGCGGCTACGCCTCTGACAAAACCGCCCTAGGTTATGCTTTCACCTTGTTCAGGAGAGGCGAGGCAGTCGAGCGCCATCAACGGGGTGGTTATTCGAGGATCCCGTTTACACTCCCAATGCCCTAGAGCGAAAACCAGCTGCGGCTGCCGACGAGACGGTCCGGGCGACCTCCATCTACTTTCCAAAGCTAGACGCCGCCATTTTTGCCGGGAGAGGAGAGAGGAAGGGGGCATGGGAAGGGGGTGCGCTGGTTGCCTGCCCTACTTTTTGTTTCGCAACTTTTTGTCCGCTTCTCTTGGTTTCTTATTTCCTCCACGCAAAGTTTAGCGGCAGGTGCGAATGCGGCCGCCCGTTTCTACTTCTCAACGTTATCGGTTGCCCGAAAGAAGGCGTGATACAGGGCATGATAACGGTGCCGGCGCAAGAGAAATAGAGGTCTCGACACTCTGGCTCGCACCGAGTGCACGACGAAAGAATTGCGGCGATTACAGACGAAGCGCGGACGCCAACGTGACACAAATTTTCGTTGTGTCTGATACAATAAATGCACGTCACCTGAAGTATGTAAGAAGGCATCTGAAGGTATCAGACGTTGATATGACAACACTAGCAAGGCTCGTTCAGACGCAGCTAACAGGCCAATAGACCTCTTGCATTGCCCAGGGGGCGCTGCGAAAATGGTGCTAAAGAGCGCCCTCTGCCCTCGGCTGGGTAGTACCGGGCTCAGGCGTCTGCTTCGGAAAGCGCGTTGGCAGTACGGACCCGCGACTTTCGCTTGTGCTTTGCCATGGCCTACAGCGAATATCGGGCGCCGAAGATTTTTTCAGGGCTGGCACGCTGTGTAAAGGGAAGAAATTATGCAACGCCAAGTACGTGTACTCTGTTCAAGAAATAAGCGGCGAAGTTTCAGCGCGGTGTCATTCGCAAGTGAAGAGAGTCGCGTACGAAGTTGAACCTTCATGTAAGGTCTGCACGCTTCGACATTCAAGCGCACCAACGCGATGAAATACTTGCAATATATGAATTCGCAGCAGCGCTAAACAGACATGTATACGGGACTGCTCGATCGCACGACGGTACACGCCGCGCCAGCACCGGTCTTTCAGCATGCCACGAAACTGTGGGCCTCCTGCAGTCTTTGCTGACTGCATCTCGCTAAACAAGTAGTCATGCCTGTTTTGTAGTAGCCGCCTTCTGTTCCTTCAGCAAATGCTAACATGATGCAATGCATATATGAGCTCGCAGCCGAATAACGCTGCAGCGCGAGCTCGTGCGCTGCGCGCTTGATGTCGTTTTCTTGCTGTATTAACACGTTTTGCCGGGCTAGTTGGTTAAGCATCTTGAATAAACAGCGCGAACGAAGACGAGCACAAAAGACAAGCGCTGTGTCGTCCGTTTTCTTGTCTTTTGTGCTCGTCTTCGTTCGCGCTGTTTATTGAAGATTCTTGATGTAGCTTTTCATCCTTAAAACGACCTCGCTCGAACACGTTCGCTGTTATCAGTGATTCCGCGCTGCCACATACGTGCTGGTTTGAGGTAGACAATGTGCACATTTCACTCTCGACGCTGGGCTGCTCGTAGTGCGCAGCGAATTCGCCCCCCCCCCCCCCCCCCATTTGTGGTCATTTGCACGCACCTGGCCACCTCACCACGTTGCACCGGTCGAATCGTCAATTGTCTCAGTGGCCGCGGGTCTCTAGTCGTGAACCACCAGCATGCCTGCTGATATGCCGATTTGCCTTAATAGTGATTATCTGAAGTGAGATGTTGAGACATAATTATACCATGCATTTTTTTTGTGCTCTTTGCTGTGTTGTGCATTCCCTTGATATGATCTCTGAATTATGCTGTTCGTTTCTCACCTTTTGCTGCTTGCTCTGTTGCGCATTCCCTACTGTTTGGTGATTGTCATGGTACACTTTTTGCTGCTTTGCTGCTTGCTTGGTCCTATATAGGGATGTACTAGACAAGTTGTGTTGTAGAATGCATAAATTCTCATTCTACGCCTGCATATGCGGCTGCTCGCTAAATATACATTTTTTGAGAGAGGTAAGCGCCAAAAGAAGACGAACACAAGGAGGATGAGGCCGGCTGTAGACCGCGGGGAAGATTGTAGGTACATATGAGGGATGACTGGTATTGTTTTGCTCGTTACCCACAAAGTGGCTTGCATATGCTGGTGTTCGGCACTGCATCCCACGGTTTGCCGTCCGGACTGCATGTGCAAAAAGAATGAATTTCAGCAACGCGGATAACCAAACAAACATGAAGGGAGGCGAAGCAGCCAGCACAACGCGAAGGTTCGCATACTCAGTGCGTCGAACTGTAGCTATCCAGCGCGCCCGGCGCTCCGCTTCGTGAGTCCTTGAAGGAAAACGGTGGAATTCGATATTGGGATTCAGACCTTCTTGCTCGTGGCAGCCCACGACGCAGCAGTAACGACGGTGATGCTTTTTCGAGACTGAGCGAGGCCTCTCGGGCGGATCGGCGTCGCCGATTCCTTCTGCTGCCTGCATTTCGTCCTAAGGCACACGGAGCGTCGGTTTTCTAAAAACTAAGCCACGGCCGGGCCGCGGCGTGGTTGGTCACAAGTGACGAGCCTTGTCGCACTCACAACAGAGCAGAAAAACGTGCGAATCCAAGCAAAACGCAGGCTAGAAAGGTACGCCGCCACAGCCAGCGCTCACTACTACCCAACCTGGTACTACCCAGCCAGCTTTTCCTTGCTGCCACCAGGCGCCGCCACGTTACCTCAAACTCCAGCGCAAGAGGCCTATAAGCCACTCCCAGATGTGACATGTGGAACATAACATTACTAATGCCAACGCAAAGCCGCTGCGTTTATTATTGACACAACAGGAAGTCAACCGAAAAGTGAAGACTAGGTCTAACAGAACAAATTAATCATAATTTTTCTCGAAAATGTGCCTCTGCAAGTGCGTGTGCACAAACTATGGAATATGATGCAGCCTAGCAAATATGTAGTACAAAAGTGTCACACATTTCAGTTTCATGTGCTGATGTAAATCAGTAATGCAGTAAATCAACCGTTAAATGCCAGAGCACACACTGCTGCAAGCTATGTCTCTCTGGACAAGGCATTCGTAAAGTAGAATCCTGCAATAACATTCAATGAATGCACGGCTTTTAAATGCTCAAGGCACAATGACATTTTCACGACATACTTTCACACGACTATCTAATCACAAAAGGCATGCCAAGCTGTAACAGGCAGTAATGGCTAAGGAAAAGCAGAAATCTCACAAATGCTTCGAACAAAAATTTGTCACAGTTGTGCAGAAAAACAAACGAGCCAGCTTTGCTCATATTTCTGCTAGTTAACTTGGCAGCCCTTAACTCTTTCGTTACCACGCCACTGTGCTTCGATCACCGGCGATCGAAAAATTCGAAGCGCTACGGCAGCGCGACAGGGGCCGCTACGGACTTGCTGAGTCATTCGGTTTGTTGTTCACACATTAAACTTCAACTTCCTGTTTAGTTTATATTTTTGCCAAAAAGCGGCAATTTTTGAGACGCGCTTGAAGTTGGGTGTGCGGCGTCGGGCGCTCCGAACAAGCCGTCATCATCGGGAATGGCGCTCGCTCGAATAAACCCCGTTCCACTCAATTCCGCTGCGTTTGCACCACATATTTTTGATGTATGGATTAGCACGGACCCTGACGACGATGCTGTATCGTCAGGTATTGTTTCGAAGCCCAAACTGGGCAACGAGAGCCCAGAACGCTCGCCTGTGCGTTCAGATTCCTCGTTCCGGTCTGTTTGTGCGAACCGAAGCTCCTCATTATAGCCGTTACGGTGATGTGGCGCCATCTAAGTTGTTCTCCAGAGACTACAGTTTCGGGTTCTGCGTAGAGAGCAATTTTCCCACGACGCGCGAATTTTTGAAACGCCCTTGAAGCGGAGGGTACGGCGCGGACGCTCCGTGCATGGCGTCGGGCGCACAGACGGCGCGCGCTCGGAAAAACCTTGCTGCGCGCAATTCTACTGCGTTGACTGCAATTATTATCTATGCTACGAGTAGCAGAGTCTCTGGTGACGATGTTGCATTGTCGGATTTTGGTTCAGACGCTGTAACTGCGCAAACCGATCCCGGAACGTTGGCCTGATAGTTTCGCTTTCTTTTTCCTGTCCGCTTGTGCGGGCGCATCTGGTTTGTTGTTCAGACGGTTAGTTCCATTTTCGGCCTAGTTCGTAATTTCCCCGCCAGTCATGCATTTTTGAAGTGCCCTTGGAGCATAGGCTTATTGCGACATAATACGCGGTGAGGATGACGTCGCGTCGAGGTCGGGCGCTTCGCGCGCTCGGAAGAGTCCCGCTGCACGTGATTCTCCAGCCTCTGCAGCTGATTTTCAAGATCCTCCGAGCAGCAGTGACTCGGACGAGGATGTTGTAACGTCGGATTTCGATTCTGCAGCTACACCGCAGCTATACTTATCGCATACTATATATCGCAATATCACACCTATACTTATTGTGTTTTATATTTTTTTTTGAATTTTTGACGTAAATTAAATAAGTTTTGATTTGTATTTTTTAAACCACGCTTACCAAGCTTTCGTTTGGCGCATAACATTACACTTCCAATTTTTTTTTGTTGGACTGTAAAAATCATATAAAGGGCACTCTCAAACGAGCCTTTTCAAGAGGCATGAAGAAAAAAAATTCTAGCTCGAAAACTATTCAAGTTATAATTTTCAAACTTTAATGCCATGTTTTAGAAAGAATTGAAATTGTTTTGTATATTCTAGAATTTTTTTAGTGCAAGTGTTTGGAAAGTTATTGTCATATAAACACAAAACTTCTCTTCTTTTTTACTTTTTGTTGTGTTTACTGATTTTTTTTCACAGCATTTCAAGCAGAATATGTGTTCAAATAAATTTCATTATAAAGCGCATTCTATCTGAATTATTGTTATGCATTTTATATAATTTTATCTATCCCACCTTTTCTAAAAAAAAATTTTGTCTGAGACATGTGAAAAATGGTCGTTTTTCCCGTGGTAAGGAAAGAGTTAACCCAACTGCTTCCAAAGAGGGAGATTCACTGTCCTCGCTTCAAAATATTTGCTTAAATATTCATCAACAAACGGCGCCACATGCTCGGCCATTAATTTTTGGATGGAGTTTTCGCGACAGATGACGGTAACTCTTCACTAGTTTCGAAAATACATCGCAAGAAAAACATTATTTTCTCGTCGCTTCTTTTGAGAACAATCATGGAATCACAGGAAGACTGAAGTTACCAGGGCACTGAAATTCATGCCCTGCTTTTTTGCAGTAAGGGGGATGCAGACTGCATGTACCCTAAACTTTTAGATGATTTTGAAAGCAGTGAGTATGACTTGATCTACAAGATGAGGATTATTACTCGGACTCTGAGCCTGGAACTTCAGATGTACCTTGAGCCCCGGCTTGGAAATCCAAATGCATGCAAGCAGACATTTACCAATGCCATGTATTTGGCTGTTTACATCAGCTATATATTCCATCAAAAGTGACTGCAAAAGAATGTGCTACATCGTGAGATAATTTTGTGTCGTCGAAATGGTTGTTCATGTGGCTGTGTTTCATCAATACAAGAGCACAGGAAACCAGCCGTAGCTCCATCCTAAGTAAGTCTAGAGGCTTTTCAATAGCACCATTTTGATCGCCAAACACCTCCAAATGACGGTATAGCAGAAAGCATGGCGCAAATGTTTAGTGTACAAAGCTGAGGAAGAAAATGGCGAAAGCTATCAGGAGTGCGACAGGTGCCACTTCCCACTTCACGCACTTGACTGCTTTAAGATTTTTCACAAACAAAACAAATTTTATTTGCCCTAAGTTTGGAAGGCAAGCGTAGCAGGGGGCGGCAGAAAGTTAGATGGGTGGATAAGATTAAGAAGTTTGTGGGGATACGGTGGCCACAGCTGGCAAAGGACAGGGTTAATTGCAGAGCCATGGGAGAGGCCTTTGCCCTGCAGTGGGCGTAGTCAGGCTGATGATGATGAAATTTGTGATTGTCATGAGAGCCGAATAAAATAAAAATTTCTCGTATGCGACCTTTTCAGCGCGAGTTATTGTTAATTCTTGCCAGCAACCCAGGCCGCGCTGTGCCGTCACAAATGGACTGCAGAAGCAAATGGGTTAAGACAAAAAATATTGCATAAATCACCGCACTGTGTCAACAGAACTCCACTCAAGAAAGACCCTCCAAAGCAACCTGAATCTAGCGGTATGTAATTAAAAAGTATTCTGATCCTCCCTGCTACCCCATACCTTTGTGTGTGATAAACATCAAACCCTAGACATGGCCATTAGGACTTGTACTTTCAATGAAGGAAGCAGGGCTACGTGGTTGGTAAGGATAAGTAAATAACTACAGAAAATGATACTGAAAATAACAGCGGTCACATCAGTCACTCTGCTATTGACAGTAATGAGCAATGAAAACTAATAAAGGAGAATTGGGAATTGCGAGAGGGGACGCATTTGAACTAGAATGCCTCCAACTTAACTACCATACACTAAATCAGCTCACAAAAAGACAAAGTGAAACATTCCATCAAAAGTACAGGAACTGAAACTCTGCAATACGTGCAAAGTAAAACTAGTACTATTTTTACAAACAGTTATCACAAAAACTGGCAGCTGCTCAAGGGTTTGCAAGTAATCTTACAAATCTGAAAGCCTCTAAGCATTGAAAATGATGCTTTCAAATTTAAGAACTTTCAAATGAGTGTCGACACCTAATTTTTCTATGCGTGTTTCCTTCTTTGTAATCATGCATAAGACGATACTACATAGATCACCACATGGCATTTGCTTGCGACCGCTGATAATTTTCACCTGTTTCTGTTTCAATAGCGGAGTGATGGCTATAATGTCAAAGGATCGTATAGAACACATGACGCATTAGAAAAACTGCAATCGCTGCTTCTTCGCTCGTGTTCTGGCTCTTGAGACAGGTTGGATTTAGTGTTGTAGTGAACTAAAGACAAAGCAGTAATTATGCCGCAATTTTTCTCAAGGTTCAAGTGACCTATGCCAAACTTTAACATCATTGCCATCGCTTGGCTGTTGAAACCGAAACTGAAACAGGTGAGAGAAGAAAGTCGATTATAAATTATTTAGCGGTCACAGGCAAATGCAGCATGGTGATCCATGTATAGCATATCTTGCGCATCATTACAAAAGAGAAAACATGCGACCGAAATTTGATGTCTGTACTCCTTTAAAGAAATGTGTGGACACTGTTCTATATGATGTCAGGATTGTAGTGGACTTGATCACTGAAAACACCGGAAACAATGGGAACACTTTGAACTGATCAATGCACTCTGCCTCTATTCCACAGTTGTCATGACCAGCAATCACTGCTAGCTGATGCATAGAGCCTAGAAATGCAATAGTCACAAAAATGTGTTTTTTTTTATGTATCCGGTTGTGAATAAATCTGGCAACACATTTTTTCGTAATATGCAGCAAAACTGACTTCGGAAAGTTTGTTTAGTTGCACTGCACCACCACCACAATGAGTGGTACATAACTATTCGACCCTCCAGTCACACTCTTCATTACATCAAGGGGCCATATGCAGACTAGGGATCACAAATTTGAATGCATGGTTAAGTACGATACAACACTCGCAATGCAATAGTGTACAACGCATTAAAAATCACACTACTTCAAAACAATACCACTAATCTACTTTGTGTCCACTAGAATGCTGCTGCAGCAACCACACATGAATACTTCGGAAAACATTTGAGAAAACTGCATCTGGAACATTAAAGGGACATTGAGGAGAGCACTATTATATTTTTTTATAGCAAAATCCGATAGTTCGGCATGTCATGGCTTTGTTGCCACTTGGCCGGCAGCGAAAGATGCATTTATTTCTAAGAAATTTGGATTCGAAGTTGAAAAAGTTTTTCCCGCCGCTCTGATTCAAACTTGGGATTCTCCTATGACGACACAGGACTAAGTGACGTGAAACATGACATGAACATGACGTGACGCAGACTCCGTGATTTCTGGCGGCCAGCAGTGCGGCCTAGCAGCAGCCGAAAAGAAAGCTACCGCCGGCCGCACGTTGAAGGCATCTCGCTTCGCTTACGTTTGCACTGGCGTTTTGCCAGCGTTACGATGGATCTCGTTCTCGAAGTCGTCAATGAAGTTCTCGCAAATAGACACCTTTAGCATACCGTGTACCTTGTTACCGCTAGCGGAATACCGGGAGCCCGCCTAATGCCGATGAGCAGGCGCTGATTGGTCCCGATGCTTCAGGCGCGCGCGCAGCTGCCGGGCACGTGGCGCCATCTGGCGACGTCAAGGAGATTTGCGCATGCATTGGCTGCGCCTCAGTGATTTGTGACTTCTCGGGTTATAGAGTTGCCAGAACCATTGGTTCTAGCAAACTGTCTTGTCCTATGACGTCATCACGCTTGTACTTGCGAGTTTGGCCTGTGGCGGCGATACCTGTATTTTGGTTCTTGCTCTTTTCTACGTTACAAGAGCTTTGTCGTCAGTATGAGTGGCGTTTTTGTAATCAGGAGCTGGTATTCTGTCGATGCAAGTCAACTTCAATTTCTCCTCAGTGCCCCTTTAAGCTCCTGGGATACAAGACATCAAATGGTTTAAAAATTATGACAAGTGAAGCAATTATAACAGCAAGAGAGTGCTGCTAATGTTTGTGTAAACTATCAGGCTCATTCTGTTTTTAGAGCATAAAAAAATTTGCCGATGATTACTCTTCTTGGTAATGTGATTTTTTTCCGCAGCTGCTGTGATACTCGAACCGTAGGTGACCGCGTACGGAATACGAAGCGCCAAACGGAGGTGGCTCTGGATTTCGACTTGGGCAGCGCGCACAGGGTTCCGACGCCGATGAGCCTCGCGCCTCAGTCGAGCGACCAGTGCGCTACTCTGCTCTTTGCGCTGCCGCCGTTCCCCCTCCTGCGTTTCCCTCCTCGCACTTTCTTCACAGTCGCCGTAGCCGGAGAGAGCTTGTTCTCATCTAGTGCATGCATAATAATGGCGTTGAATCGCACATAAACTACAGTACGCTAGACTTGGTAGCAGTCATGAAACCAAAAACAAAAGATTCCTTAACTCTTTCAGGTGCCATTAATCATTTCAATTAAGAGTAAACATTTTTCAGCCTAAACAGCACATCCAGGCCTCAAGAAAGCCAGTCGTGAATTTTCTAATCTAAAACAGCAATTGTAAATTTTTTACATGCACAGACAAAATTGTATGTAAAACTGTATTTTACATACAGTTTCTTACAAATTTTCAAAATAGTTGGAAACTGTAATATTGAAACACCAGGATTTTTGAAATCAACAACCTGGGGATCGTGGAATTATTCTGTGTTTCAAAGTTGCGCATGATGCAGGAAATTCACAAAAAAGAAAAACACATTAGTACTGGTGATAAAATCTGTCCCCAAGAAAATAGCGAAAGACATGCTACCAAGCTCACTGTATTGTGAAAAAAATGGGGTTTTTTTAACGCTGTCTAGCTGGCATAAGAAACCGCCCTATTTGCAAGCTGAAGGACACTAACTTTGCCAGAAATGAAGGAATTAGTGCTAACTAGAGCACACTTACAGAAAAGACTACGAGTTTGCAATGTACACCGCTGTGTACATTGCGGCAGCACCTGGTTTGAGATAGCGCATCTCTAAGTATGGTCTGAGCATCAGACATGCACTATCTCGAACCAGGTGCTGCCGCTAGAGGTCGCTCTGCGCGCTGCGGGGCGCAGGTGGGACAGAGTTCGGCACTCTAGACAGGTCTGTGGACTACTGTACAAAGCAAATTGAAGGGTTAATCGGAAAAATAAAGATTACTCAGTTCATTACTAACATGTCATAATGAACACACACTAAAAATGCCTTTCATGTTCCCAGTATCACTCCCAATATCATTCACAATAGTACCACAGTGGGTCGCAAGCACAATTTCCACACCCTACACTCCAATTTTTCAAGACAAATTCCCTTCCTTTGAGATGAAGCAACAGCTAGCGCATCACTGACACTTGCAGACAACTCAAACAATATTCTGTAAACTTGTAACACTAGCTTTGGTTTTGCTATTTTATCACAATTATGTTTGCACTTATATGCATGTGTTTTTGCATCACACTTGATGGTTGTCACCTGGAGTAGATTGCCAGGCTCACTGCTAGGTAAACCTTGTTATCTTAAGCCGTAAAAATGGGGGAAAATGTTGAGATAAATGGAGCTTCAAGATAAGAGTATGTACTAAAATTCTGAGTGTACTGATCAGGCATTTTAAAAACTCTACCTTCACTTTCTTTTTCCATGAATTCTTACTGCGAAATACCAATTCCACTATGCATACTGTGAACTTATTTAGCCCTAATTACAATGAAACGCATGTGGTCACACTGATAACATGACAAAGGCCACCACCATCTCGCCACTCCTTCCCACATGTGACCACCCTTGCCTTACCAGATGGGCTCCGTCTTCACCTTGCCAGCACAGCCAGCACAGGAATTGCGTGAAGCACAGAGTGGCAATGTGTGCCCCTTGCCGCGGCCAAGTGCGTGTTTTCACAAGCCAGAATTCGAGACACCCAAAATTTTGCCCCAAAGCCTATCAAGATAAGTGGTGACAAACACAGCCCATATAGAAGTTTATTATGTGACCTGAAAAACTTTTGACTGCACCATTACTTTGAGATATGCGAGTTAGAGTTAATGAGGGTTTATTACAGTTGCTTTCTCCCTTTTGCTTGCATAACAAACTTTGCCCTTCACAGTAATGTAGTTCGCATTAAATTCTGTGCTTGCAATACTATGGGTAGATATCTGTCACAGGCAAGTGCCAACACTATGTCACCAATGCTGCAAATTGTAAAGTTTTCTTCATATTTGTTTTCAAAGTATGATTTTAGTAATCCCGTTATGTTCTTTGCGCAGCTTATTTTCACACCTGGAAAAAAAGAATCCGTGTATCGAGTTGCATTGCAAGTTACATACGATGGTTTGTATTTGTTTACTGACTATTAATAACAGCTGGTGCCCAAAGATTATTCGATTTTTGATGGGACATTATAACTGCTGCTGTTACTGTAGCTGGGCATAGTCAAACTGCACATAAGCAGCTTTTGGCCCAGGTACCGAATCCTGGCATTTGCATAACCTTGGAAAAATAAATGAATTGAACTGAATGTTTGTGAATGTAACAAGATCTGCAGCTTATTACACTATATTATACCATTTCATTCAATAATTATGATTCTGTCATGAATCTTTACTGTTTTTCCTGCACTCTACATTAAACACAAAAGGCTGCCCTGCAAGTGAAGTTGGGATCAAGAGTTGTTGAAAATCATGTAACAGCAAAAAATCCTTTGAGCCAGGTATTTTTGGTGCTGCCAGTGCACACGTGCAACTGCTAAGTTATAATCATACAGAAAATAAATAGAGGAACTTACTCCGCTGACAGCGCATGATGTGGCGAAAGCCTTTGAGATGTGCCACAGTGGCACAGAGCTCTGTAATTGAAGGTGGTTGCTATGCTCAGATGGTATAGTCTGAACAGCTGTAGACATATAAAAGTTGCACCAGCTTCGAGGCCTTTTCCTGCATAGATCATCAGGCTTAACAGATGACAGTGGGAGATGGGCAAAAATTTTGGGCTAAATGGTGGTTTATATTGCCTGCTGTGACTGCTCTTATTTAAACTGCTTATTTTATTGAAAATATGAGCATCGTCAACAGTGGTAGATGCGACGAAAGTTGACCCATAAAGGCCTCCACTGCATGAATCCTATAAGTAAGGGACATTATATCATGACTTCCCAATAATATAAAATGAAATATGCATGGTAAAGTGTGATAATGCAAAAGATAAGCATTCAAATTTATGCCTTTTTTGGCTCATGAAAAATTGATGAAACCAATCAAACCATATAAACAATTTATGAAACATAAATCACTGCACATCACTCAGTTACTGTCTCATGGCAAGAGAGGCTTCAACACACTACATTTCTTTAACGTAGGTGTGTTGCACAATGAACTGATAATAAAGCCTAAGTAGCGCTCATAGTAGCAAGTATACTGTTTTGTAATTACAACTACAGTTTAAAGATTTCAAAAATGATGATGCCAGATACAATGTAAAATACAAAAATTAAATACGACAGCATGTCAGCTATGAGGGTGTCAAGAAATGACAAAATGTATAATGGTCTGAAATCCATATCTTTTTACGACACATTTTAATTTTATTTTGAAAGTGAGAATTGTAGTCAACTGTCACATCTGAGTAGTGCTTCATTAGCTTGACAATACAATGCCAACACACTTATATCACTGTATCATATTTTCTTATTTAAAACCAAATAGTAACCAGCAAGGCTTTAGATCCCGCAGCAAAACTGTTAGATAGGTGCAACATCCCATCAGTGGGCTTAGATAATTTCCAACTGCCTCAGGTCTTTCAACATGGCCAAAAAGACCATTAGGAAAGCACTGTGACACTCCCTGACTGCGGACACCTCTTGGCAAGGTGGCTATGGCCGCTTAACGAAGAGACAGCAATAGCAGGCAGGAATCCCACCTCTGGCAAGCAGCAGCTCAACAAAGCACTTGCAGCAATAACCTAAACAAATGTCAGCACTGAAAACAGAGTGATAAGAGACTACTTTAATTTTTTTTTCTAGGTGTGGCCATCTTGAACTCAATTAGTAGAAAAAATTTTGCACTGAGCCACTGAATGCACTATGGTATGGCCAATTTGAAAGCAAAAACTCTGCCTTATAGGTTAGTCTGAAGAGAAAATCTGTCCAATGTGTGTAGCTGAGCATAGGAATGACAAAATTTTTACACTAATCATTCAGTGCTTTGATGTATTTCTCTCAAGCTTGCTACAGGAGGAAGTGCTGAGGTGAATAAAGACCTTCCCCAACCCTGGAGAAAAACGTCATTAAATCTTTCAAACATGGAAAGATTGTATAAGGACTGTGTGATATTTAGCACTATTACTACTAAGAAGTAACAAAAGAAGTACAGAATAGCAGAAACACAATCAAGAAATTTGAAGATCAGTTAATAAAAAAAACTTGATAAAATGCAGAAGGTTGTGACTGACTAAAAAAGAAAGATAGTCCTTTTGAACAGGGATGACATTTAGTGAGCCCCCCAACACCACAGTATCATTGTGTAGGTCTACCAGAAGAAAAAATAAAAAATGCAAGATGTTTTGCCGGAAACTTAAAAAAAAAAGCTTTCCTCTGTGACAGAAGTCATCAGACAAGCTGGAAAGGATCCATTATTTTGGAAGAAGGCATAGCTAACCAGTAATGTTTTGAGTACTTGACAGTAAGGAAAAGAATCAAATATGCTTTATGCAAGCTTTATGGAAGCAGAACTTTTAAAAGCAACAACTTTTCGAAACGTATATAACATAGCAAAAAGTGCTTGTAGGAAAGTGTGAAAATGACAAGCTATGTGGAGCGTAAATACAGATCGTAAACAATATCTTTTTCATGGATGACCAAGAGTACTACCACAGTGCTGTGGAGATGGTGTAATGACAAATAAACTAGAGCATGCTGTAAGAAGCTGGAGCTTGTTTCTGACAGCTTAGCTATTATCAAATTCAATGGATGCAGTATTATACTGCAATATTATAAATAAAATGCCTTTAAAGTGCTTTTTTGGAAAATGAACCTGATTTGGTGGTATCAACAGAATCTTGGCTAAATGATTTGATCTACAGAACTAAATTTCTGCCATTTTAGTGGTCACATTTCATGCACAGCCCATTACAGTGAAAGCTCATTAATTCGACCCCCGTTAATTTGGAAAATCGGATAATTTGACGCGCACGCAAGGTCCCTACAATTATACATAGGAGTCTATGGGGCGAAACTCTCGTTAATTCGAACAAACTTAGCCGTGCGTCGGTTAATTTGACTTTACTCCGTAGCCCGCCAAGCTGGTGCGCCGAGAGCAAAAAGAAAAAAACACTGCCACGAGCGGCGCTACTGTACGGCTGGTAGGCCATCCGTATGGTCATCGTTTGGAAGGCGGTGATGGTGCCAGGACTGACTTATGCGAATGCTGTGCTGTGTGTCTCGTCGGGGACCCGTGAATTTCTGGAGCGACGACAGAGAGAGGTGGGACGGCGGGCTCTGGGTGCCTACCGTACGTCCCCAAACGAGGTCGTGCAGGGAGACGTGGGATGGTCCACCTTCGAGGCACAGGAGGCGACGGCGAAGCTCAATTTTGAGATGCGCTCGTGGACTCTTGGGGAAGAACGCTGGGCCCATAAAGTACAGCGTTGTCTGCTGTACTCTGGTATGTGCACGCGCTGGAAGAGGAGGGTACGAGCGTTGGGGAGCAAATACGGCGTGCCACTGCCTACGATCACTGACACCGAAGGCACCTGCTGGAGAAAAGGGAAGGTGCGACAGCATGTGGTGGCGACGGAGACAGCGCTGTGGAAGACCAACGCAGAGGCCAAGCCAGCTCTCAGATTGTACACTGCGCACAAGCGAGAGATTGCGCAGGAGCGCTTCTATGACAACTCCGTTGGCAGTGCCCTACTCTTCGAGGCTCGGGTGGGGGTGCTGCGCACGAAGAAGTGGCAAGCCCGGATTGCCGGCCAGGACAATTCGGACTTCTTGTGCACGATGTGTGGGCAGGAAGAGGAGACGATCGAACATGTGGTGCTGTCATGTTGATCGCTCCACCCCTGCCAACCGAGTGGATGTACCCTTCCGCAGGCGCTGGGTTTTGAAGCAAGTCAACCGACAGGGGGCAGTGCGAGCGACAGCGAAATGAATGAACACGAAGCCATTTCCAAGGCCAGGGCGGTCGAAACAACAAAGCTCCGCCTTGAAACTTGGAGCAGGCTGAAGCGTTAGGTGGTGGAGATGACACGGCGGGACAGACTCTGCCGTAGCGTCACAAAGTTGGCTAGGACTTTTGTGCAATGTCCGCCCGTTACAAAGGGATCAGCTCTAAATCCAATCCAAATCCAGAGGGCAAGAGAAGCGAGGTTAGCGGCGGCCGAAGCAGCTGGCGTCTTTCTTTGTGCTATGTTGTGTCGCAGCAGCCGTGTTGGTGTCGTCCGCTTAACCTTATCGACAGCAAGTCTCGTTTTGGCGTGTGTCGTCGTTTCCGCATGTTCTTGCTGCTACGATCGCGGTTATTTAACCATAAGGCGGTGCCTTTCTTGGTAATTGTGCGCTTTGCCAGCGTGTTTAATGCGCTGCTCTCGAGTGGGTAGCGCGCAGTGCCTGCGTGCCTCGCCTTTGTGTCCTATCAGCTGACTGATGATGAAATAATTGAAGTGACAGGCGCTGCCAATGACGATTCATTAGAAGGTGACGATTGTGAGCAGTTGCCCCAAATGCCGAAGAGCACGGTGAAAGAAGCTGCAGAAACCTTGTCCGTGCGGGAGGACTTCTGTGAATAAATCCCTGACGGTGCGTGTGCCGCGGTGCACCTGGCAGCTGTTAGAGCTATCGTAGTCACTCAAATTCGCCCGAAAAAGCAGACGACGATAACAGATTTCTTTGCCAACCAAATAAAGGTATGTCCTGTTGCGGCAAACATTGTTTTTTGTTGTTCATTCGATATTTCGACATTCGGATCATTCGACAGTTTTTCGCGGTCCCGTCAGTGTTGAATTAACGAGCTTTTACTGTATGTAACCACTGTTTGTACTGTACGTACTGTTTGTAACCACTGTATGTGGTTACAAACAACTGGAAGCACATACATACAAGCATCACCCCCTGGTCTAGACAACAATTTATAGAGTATGTTCAACCGTACGTCCAAGCAAAGATAAACACAACTGGAACCAACCTATTTTCAACTGTATAAATGAAACTTCCAAATTATGCTCTTGAATGCGATAGCACAAGTTTAACAGCCCACTCACATACCTGTGAAAAGCAAAAAGTCATCCAGCTAGCTTGCCAGCTAGACACAATTTGTGCTGAAAAGTGCAATGAGGGAAGAGAGGAAGGAGTAAAACAGGGGTTAAAGGAAAAGTGGCACTAAGAGGCCGAGGTAGCAGCTGAAACGCAGCAACAGGAGTAAGAGGCCCAGAAAGGTACAGGAAACACAGGAGCAAGTGGCCAAGTACAGAGTGCAGCGGCAGCAGCGGGAAGCTCAGAGTGCCGTGGAATGCGAGAGCAGCACAGAGAAAGTCAAAAGGTAGAAGCAACAAGAACGTGATGCAAAGTAGTGATGACAGGAGGCAGGAGCGAAAGCTGACCAGGGATGGCACCTCTGGCAGCAAGAACAGCAGCACTAACAATGCAGACATTACATCTTGTCTCTGTAGGATGCATTCGAATGGGCCTGTCAAGTGTGTTCTTACTTTTTATTTTATTCTTTTGCTCATGCATCTGTTGTGTTAGTTTTTCATAAAACAGTGGTAACAGCAGCGACTGCACCATCAAGGCAAAAGTGCAAACCCTGTGCACGTGACACTGCATGAAAAGCAGTATGAAAAGCATAAGAAAGGGAAACCAAATCGGATTGGGCTCCCAGACACCCCTTTCCAGCTAACACGAGCTGCAGCCTACATGGCATTTGCTACAACTACATGCTATTTGCTAAAGGTTCATGGGGGAGGGGTTGGATGAGGAGGGGACTGCCCTGTTTATTTGAGGTTGATAAGGTTTCAGCATTTCAGGAAAAGCTTCAGCCCTGTTAGCCAGCCTTTGCAAAGCCTTAGCTCAACACCTTCGGGATGTCTGTGTCTCCATTCACTCCTATGCACCTGCTGCTTCTCTATGAGGCACCCCAAGATGCATTATGTATGTCAAGACAACATATAACAACTATCACTGTTAAGTATTATCACAAAGCACCAAGTTTCAGGTATAGTGGTCACAAAGCATGACAGTTAGTATGGACAAGAGCATCTCTTTACACGACAAATCAGTGCGGAAGAGGAGGGGTATACTACATACACAGCACTACTCCAGTACAGCCCCACTGGTGTTTTTTTCATGGTACTGCAGAAAAAAAACATACCAGCCAGGAAAGCTAGCAGTTGGGCAAATGGAGTAGCCGAATACAAAGCATGAAAAAATTCTACATCACTGTTCAACACTTTTTAAAAATTTTCTTTTAAGCGCAGCATGCTTCTCTGGAATGTGCAAGCCTTCATGGCTCTTGTGATGCATATGTAGAATGTCTGAAACACCATGCAATGGCTCTCTGCCTGACTGTCGGTGGATTAGACACTGCTTTTGCATCCGCCACACATCCTACACAGTCCTCATCCAATGGAGAATAGAAATTGCGTCTTTTAAGATGCAGGTGACAAGAAAAAAGTCGATGGCAGAAACAAAAGCCTCTGAGTGAACCCGTGCCATTGCATCTCGTACAGCGCTGCTCCCGCACCATCTCCCTCAGCACAGTTTCGTTTTTGCACCTTCGGTTGTTTGTGCTCATGCCCGCAGTGGCGACGCAACTGTACAAACAGCCACAATGAAATTCACACCACCTGTAAGCATGCATGGCATCAGTGGAATGCACCAAAAGCTGACGAAAACGATGGCAGTCAAGTGCCGTTGAAGTGTAGAGTCCCACTATGGCTAGCATGCACTGCTCTTCTGCACACGCTAAACATATGCTATCAAAATGCCAGCATGGGGAAAGCACTACCACAAGGTAACAATCGCAATGCACCATTCAGGAACGCTGCCACAAATGCAATGTAAGAGCTTGAGCTTGTATTGCATGAGTTCCTATGGGAGCTAAATTGGGACTGGCTCACAAACACATAGCACCCGGGAATGAGACAGTGGGGTTCTACTAAACTTCTGTTCTGTAAAAAAAATTGTACAAAACAGAAGTAGCAGTGCTGTGTATGTATACCCTACCTCTTCAGCGTTGTTTTGAATCATAAATTGAAACATGTAATGCGTGCAGTGGATAATGGTCGTCACATGAAGTATTTAGTCTTGCTTCTGAGAGGACAGAATTTTCCACAGTTAGGAATCAAAGAAGAGACAACCTTTTCCACTATTCGATCAAAACAGCTCGCATTTCTGCAGGCATTTCTATTAAAAACTAGAGAATGTAAGTTGCAGCAACATAAGTGACTCCTTCAGTTTTCTAATAGTATGCAACGTTTTTAATTTGTCAGTGCCCACTCACCTGAATTTCGTATAGACAGCCTACAGTTTTTCCACGGCATGAAACTAACATTCTTTAAAGCCATTGCTTCACATCTGAAAATGCTGCAGTGCTTCAGTAACACAACTAATCTTTGGAATGAATTTGCAAAATTTTACCACTGCAATCAGCACACAGCCTAAAAGCAACAGAAGAATTATCACTGGTGTGGCTACTCACTATTAATGCAGCACATAACATAACATTTAGGCATACTTAAGGCTGCTAGTTTCCCGCAATTATGCGAAAAATTGCGGATTTAAGCATTTTTGGCGGAATTGTGTGTTAGCAGTTACATTCTCATTTTTTTATGCTATTGCTGTTATGGACATCAGTAGGAACAGCAGTATGATGGAAAAATTATTTTACCTTATTTATACGAATGATGGGAAAATGACTACTTTACCTTATTTATATGAATATAACACGAGATGGAAGTTTGAGAACTCAGGAGAATTTTGAAAAATTTTATCACAGTTACAATGCAATCTCAAACAATTTACGCCAAGTGTCCGCCAAAGAAACGCAAACAGCAAAATAAGATACAGAAGCGGCAGATACATTGATGTTATTTACGAGGCAATGCTTCAGATGCGTGCATCAAAAGAGAGTGAACCAGTCTGCAATACTTTAAGGCACGCAGCCTCCCACACAGCAGCAGCCACCATCACCGCCCTGCCCCTGCGACTCAGGTGTTTCGAGCTGCCTTGACTTGTGTCCATTTGCCCTTTATCGCTTTCCCTACTTAACTCTTTCAGCGCTCTCTCTTTCTCAACAACCCATGAAGACTTCTGTCCATATCCATATCCACAGCCACCTTCCCCTTTGCACTCGTTCACTGCACGCTTCGCCCCAAGATCATTAAAAAAGCTGGCTTCCCCAGGTGGCTTTCAAAGCCCAGTGGCAAAGGTTGCTTTAGCTACCTTGAAAAACTCAGAAAAAGAAAATTATTGGCCCTACATTCGTACCTTGGTTCAGAATATAGAGTGAGGTGCTTTTCAAGTATTATTTGATGCCTCCCGTGGAAGTTCGCAGAAACTTTGTTCTCAATTCGCAAAATTTAATATTTTCCACCACAGAAAGTTAGGGGCCTTAGGCACACTTAATAATGGAATGGGCATACAGGAGGCAATTATAATCATTTTTCCGGCTATGTTTTAACAAGGCTAAAAAGGGTTTCATTTATTTATAGACCATAGTCTCATAAGTGACACTTTTTTTCTTTCTGAAGTATGCCACAAGGCACAGAAAAAGAAAGGCGGGGGTTAAAAGGGAACGAAAGGACCAGAGGTAGGTTTGTCGGCTGGCTACATCTATATAACAATACAAGTACCGGTGACAGGCGTCGTATTACAGTAATAGCTGTATCTGCAAAGCTGCCCTGTTCTGTCTGCACCACAGTGAAGAGAAGCACTGCTGAAGCTACACGAAGAGGAGGAGGGCGAGTGTGCAACAGCAACCAACAGTGTGCAATGCACTCAGAGCAAGAAGCACTGCGGATGGCACGGAAGAGGGTGCATGCACAGTGTGCAATCTCCAACGCAGACAATCATGGTGAAGAAGGTGGAGGAGTGGGGTCACAGCAAATCAATCAGAGGAGGTGTGCATTGATTGGAGGCCAGGGAATGCTACATCACATTCGTTAAATAAAGCACGAGTGCACCAGCTCTCGTCATCATTTGGTATGGATGGAGGTGGATCGTATCACATGCAGCCATAGCACAACACCACGAGGATTATCGAGAGCATAAAAACATGGCTCACATGAACCTGAAAAAACGTGCCGCAAGACAGGCAGCTACCGCATTACGCAGCGTAGCATAAACATTGTCAATTTCTTTCAAGTCACAATTGAACAGCAGTTGACTGCTGAGAAAGAAAAACTCATATGAGTCCATAGGGTTTATAAGGCCCAGTTCTACTAGACTTATGCAGCAAGGAGTAGCTGCTCAACACGGTTCATGGGGGCCATCATCTTATCCTGCAATGTCACTGTTCCTCAGTGACGCCCCTCATGAGTAAACACTGCCAAAGAAGGTCTAATAGCCCTCTAATAGCCCTTGATCAAAATCTCTTCTTCTACACTTCCTCTAACAAGGTTTGATGCAGAGACCTTTGTAACATGTTTAGCTAGGACACATGAGTTCCACCTGACTAGCCTTATCTATTATTGAGCACAGTTTAGCAGCCTGCCCAAGAGGTTTTGCCCATGAGCCACGACAACGGAATTTGTATATATTGTTCATACTTTAAAACAGTCAGGAAGTAAACCTACTCTTACTGAATGTGCACTATGCTAGTGGGTCCACACACCTGCTGCACGTCATTTGTATGCTGTGAAACAGGGAATTCTGTGCCTTTTTGTTGAGGAGAGGGTCCTGCCTAGCCTAAACTGTCACAAGGCATAACTGCAGCACTTCAACCAAAGGATAACGAAGCATATGAAGACAAAGTAAGGGTAGCTCATGTAAAGTAAGAAGCTGCATCAGCTTTATGAAACCATATATTGCCTAATCAAGAAAGATTTACAGCCAAAGGAAGAAAATAGTAACGATTCACACATATCATAAACAACAGCACTGTCCAGATATGCAGGACATGCCATATGTCATGTCATGATGCCCCCTTTTCTCACCTTCACAAGAATACCATCACGTAATGAATTTCCCCTTGGAGGAAAAGGCAAATAGAAGGAGTAGTTCAGTTCCTTCTATGAAACTGCAAGGGAGTGACAGTAAACTGACAACAGTGAAGTGACTGACAAAATGGAAAGTGCTTGTGCCGTGCACATATCTCATTCAAGGATTGCAGGAGTATAGCAGGAGAAAAAGGTAGCTTCAGTCTTGTTTTTTACATCAGATATATGCGTCAAAGTAAGCCCCCTGCCCCTGAAATCAACTGGTTAGTCCCCAGCGCATGATACATGGTACAGCTTTGCAACTCTTGAATGAAAGAAAAAAATAAGGACTTCTCTGTAAATTTTTAAACATTTTCTTCTCGCAATATTTGAACTACTAGCGTAAATTTTGAAGCAGATTGCATCAGCAGCAGTTTCATATGTCATAACAGGTTTGCTGATGCACAGGGATGTAAAGTGTGAGTTATTAATACTTCAATCTTTCCTTGGCAGTCTCTTCACAGGCTATCATACAGCCACATTTACTTTGGCACTGTCACCTAGTGCTTACATGAAGAAAAATCAAATCCACAAGCAGAAACACTTGTAAGGTGCAATTAAGGCGTGGTCACCTGGCGGAGAACAGCAGCCTAACAGACGGTCATCGCGTAGAGAGCCTGTTTCCGAGAGTGGACCCTCATCTTCTTCGGGCAGGACTCTGTCCCAGTCTGCACCCCAAGGCCGGCCCTATGAAACAGCCAGAACGGACCACCATTACAAGCCTTGCTTTAGTCAGAACCAAAGGCCTCTCAGCACGCCCAGAGAGAGGAAGGCAGGATGAAAGCTTAGAAAATGGGCGGCACGAGTAAATAGCCTTGGCAATGTGCAGTAGGATTTCAGAACCATAGATCCAGGTGGCACATGCCAGCCTCCTGTGGGACAGGGATCCCGTATTGATTAAGAAATTTCTTCGCACCCCGACAAGGGTTTTGTTACTAAAATCTTTAGATATGCAGATGATTTTCTTGTTTAATTGAAAAGATTGCAAAATGTAAATTGCGAGGTTTAAGGTCCCACAGCGACATATGGGCTATGAGACACACCATAGTAGAAGGCTCCGTTGACATCCCAGAGCACAAGGGCATTTTGCACCTCGTCTTTGTCGAAATGCTGCCACCGTGGCTGGGATTAAATCCATGACTCTGGGATTAGCAGCCAAAGTCACTGATCCAGCATAACAAGTCTAATTGAAAAAATTATGTGCCGAAAGGTTTGAAGTAATTTAATAAAGAGCGTTTTCAGTGTTTGTCAAGAATGCACCAAGGGGCTGAAGTTTAATTGTGAGGTCCGAGATGAGGGTTGGTTGCAATATCTTCTCTACATTAGCTTGACTGACCCTTTTTGTTGGATGCATTTCCCTGAATCTAAGAAGCCAATTCTTAGTTCTAATTTGGCACATTTGAAAATAGTTAACACAGGGATATTTATTAGCTGCATAAAAGCCACTCTTCAGAAATTTTATTAACCCAAGGTGACATCGACTGTTGAACAGCAGCTTTGCCAACTGCATAGCGCTGGCTTCCCGGGCATTACAGTTGTCTTGCTGAAAGCCTCATCCTGAAAGTGCTCATCCTTATCTGTCTCTCTCTGTGTCTGTGTTGATTGCAGCGCTTCTGAAAATGACATGTATGCACCAACTAGCATGATCTGTAACCCTTCTGAACTTCATAAAAAAGGTTAGGTATGGGTACAAGACTACACGCTGGGGCAATGATGGACCCCAGGTGCGTCCAGTGTCAGTACTTTACATGCCTTGCTTGTATCCGTCTCCCTAAAAGGGCAGTGGGCAAGTGTGATATTCGTGTTGTTTTCTCAACAACGCACAAACACCTTTCAAAGATGTGTTGAATGGACAACAACACAAAGAAAAATGAAGCTTGTGGAGAAAGGCATGCCACACCACTTTGTCAACTGCAGTTTCACAGCGTTTTATTTAATTTCACTGTCTTGTGGCAAGTGCCACATAGGCTAGACAGGCTAATGCTTAAATTATAAGTTGTGTGATCATGCAGCAGTCAAAGCAGTGATAGAAGGTGGCCTCTTGGTTGGCCACTTGGACAAGTGAACTTGCATAAAAAAAAGTCCACCACACTTTTTGACAGCACTCTAGTACTCAAGTGGCTCAGCAAGAAAGCTGCCAGGAAGACTTTTGAGGTGTTTCGTGCTGAAAAATCAGGAGCTAAGTGTGCAAACATTCAGTCCATAGTCCTCACAAGGAAGGAGATATCATATATTGACAAAAATATGCGCATCAAGGCTTTGTGATTGCTTGCTATGCTGTATAAAAAAAGAGGAGAAAAAAAAAAGCTTATAGAGAAAGCGTTTCTGGGATGTTGTGGTGCACTACTTCTCTGTGTTCAATAAACTTCAGTTGATGTTTAGCATTGTCTTGTGAAAGCCATTTTCCTCGTCCTTTGTGTTTACATGCCACAGTTTCGGAGCTATTCAACAAGCTCAAACTAGCCCAACTTTTGCCTCTAGAATTCTTACTAGTTCCTATAATACTTGAGCACTTCACAGAACCCTGTGCAAAATACATGAAACACACTTGTAGAAATGACTCCATTAAAGAAACTTCACTCCATTGCAACTCTGAGATAATGTTGTGGGTTTTTTGCTACAAGAAATGCACAGCTGTAAGCAACTATGCAGTTATGCAAAGCTGTTACTACGCCATCACACTTTACAATTGTAAAACTGTATTCATTTCTATTGCGGCAAAACATATTTGAGCCTTCTGCATGAAAAATTTCCATTTGATTACTGGTCTCTAGCTTTATTAAAGAGCTGTTATTAGAAAGCTTCAGAGGAAGTTTGTCTGAAGTGAAATTTGCAACAGATAAAAGATATTAGGCTTTCTATTAAAAATTTGCAGCCAAAATTACAAATGGATGTTTGGAATATGCAGATGACTGAAAAGAGATTGTGCACATTCTTTTCCAATTAGTTTGCACATTATAACATGACTCAACATACTTGAACAGAGTCTGTAAAAGCAATTCTAACTGCAATGTTTGAAGCCTCTTTCTTGCTTGACTGGTGCAGATGGAGTTATAAAAAACTCAATAATACTACCTACTGTAGAAGCTACCAAAATATATTCTGCTTACGGTTTCCACAGAAAAAAAACTTCCATCTGGAAATCTTCCTCGAAAGAACAGCATTCTTCACATACTTTTCTGTGCAGACATACACTGCCTTCACCATCAGTACCACCACCATCACCTATCAATTGAAGAACTTCTACTTCTTCATGACACAGTATTATCAGATATAAAAAAAAGCCTGAGGAACTGGAAACCGTTCAGGACACTCCACAAGCAACAGCACTAAGCACAAGGTCCAAGTAATGTAACAGGAACCAAATAACTGTAGAACATTAAAGAGCATTCACACACCATTTACAAGCAACAGTTAAAAATGACTTAATTACCAGAAGCCCTGGAAGCCAGTGAATCACTCCTTTTGGACACTAATGACACTAATAGCTAGGTATCTAAGGGCTGCATGTCCAGTGCTGCATCTAGTGTGTATCTCAGAACTAAAAAGAAACAAAAAGTGCTCTTAAGAAAACCAGAAAAAGTGAAGGACTGACGTTCACATCAGCAAAAACTACTTTTACACGGGTGCTTTAAAAACTAAGCAACACAGATAAGGTTCCTGTAAGAATGAGCATTTTTATACACGTGAAAGCCTCTAATAAAGAATTCTTAACTCCTGTGTAGTACGCTCTTTGACAACGGGTCAAGGACTTACGTGCAGGCAACGCCTTGCTATGTCTTCACTTGGGAAATGTGTCAATGTCTTCTTATCGGGAAGCAGCACACAAAACCGCTGCTGCCAACAGCGCCCCTGGTGGCGGGCACGCTTAAGAGCTGGTGCCCTGGGTTCTGGCCCTGCTTCCAGCTCTGCATGACCGATGAAAACTCGTGCTTAAGTCGGCATACAAGTACAGCCCATAGGTAAGACTGCACCCATTTCACATCAGACAAGAAATATTTTTGAATTCTTGTCAGTTTTGCACACAGATATACATGCAGGTGAGTGAAAATGATAAACAAATAAGTTCAAAGCATGGACAGTCAACTGCCCTTTTAAGACGCATGACAGTCCAGGTAGTACAATGTAAAAGCAGAAAAAAAAAGCACTCATTCCTTTTAAGGAAAAGGAAGGTCCTACAAAAACAGCCTGAAATGTCGAAACGCTTTTTCGATATTGCTTGCTTATTAGTGTAATAAGGGCCTAAGTTCTGGCAGTCTTGATGCAACAGGTAGCATAAAAGGGCTCTTGCACAGCTCCCTTCCCGTTCGATCACATTCTACATGGGGCCGCCGCGGTGGCTCAGTGGCTATGGTGCTCGGCTGCTGACCCAAAAGACGCGGGTTCGATCCCGGCCGCGGCGGCTGGAATATCTTTGGAGGAGAAATTCTAGAGGCCCGTGTACTGTGCGATGTCAGTGCACGTTAAAGAACCCCAGGTGGTCGAAATTTCCGGAGCCCTCCACTACGGCGTCTCTCATAGCCTTAGTCGCTTTGGGACGTTAAACCCCATTAACCAAACCAAACATTCTACATGGCTCCTGCGGTACAACAATGTTCCATGACCGCCGGTATAGTTAGGGGCAGCACTGGCAATCACTCAAGGTTCAGCTACATGTAACTCAAATACACTCGAATGTAGAAGGGAGAAAGCTACCGCCATGACCACTGCACACGACAAGTGGAGGTTCTCGGTTTGGATCCCAATGGCGGCATATGGCTGTCTTTTCGTCTATTTTCTATGAAATTACCTTCTATCCGAAACGATCACACAACTAATCTCCATTCCAATCAACAACAAAATAAAGAACCTCACACTCCGCTACACTTTCCTTGACTTCAGTGACTGTTGACCTCCTCAGCATGTATTTTCAATATTAAGTGATAAATAAGCCAACATAAGGGGTGCCTGAAAAATTCTGCCTCCTGGGCCGTAATGTTTTTTATCATGTTACGGAAATGAAAGATGTTTTACTCAAATGAAAATCTGGAATGTCCTCTTTCCCAGGAGCACACCACTTTTCCATGTTGTGCCCACCAGTAGTGATTCACTTCCACCACTGGTGCACTACTCTCTGTAAGTTGCTGTAAAATAAGGGCAGCTGTTGTTGACACCAATGCTGCATTATATAGGTGACCTCTTAGCAGGGTGCAAAGCATGCGACCTTCATGTGTTCCTTCATTTTGGAAAATAACCATAAGACCAATTGCATGAGGTCTGGGCTGTGACCTCATGGGCTGTGTCCTATGACACCATGCAAATGTTAAGCCATCGGTGGTGGAAGTGCACATCCGCTGGTGGGTACGTACCAGAAAGGGGTATGCTCATGGAAAAAAGGGCAGTCCAAACATTTATTTTAATGCATTCAATTTCATCACTTGATCAAAAGGTCATAACCCAGCCCTTTTAATGTAACACTTAACTCGAATATTCGTTTAGGTTTATAGGGGTTTAACGCCCCAAAACAACTCAGGCTATAAGGCACATCGCACAGCACACGAGCCTCTAAAATTTCGTCTCCAACGAAATTCAGTTGCCGCGGCCGGGATGGAACCTGCGTCTTTCGGGTCAGCAGCCGAGCACCATAACCACTGAGCCACCACAGCGGCTAACTCGAATATTCAGCAGAAGTACACTGATACTCGAATATTCAGCATAAATACACTGATGCATATTACTTTTTGCAATTGATACATAATTCAAACCTTCAGAACTGGCTTAGAGATACAAATTATATAGTTTTTATACCACTGATCTAGACTTTTACTGCCATAGAAACTATCTTTATGTAAAAAAGAGTGCATGATAGGTATTTAACACTGACGAGTATGACCGGATGGGAACCGAGGAGTAACTACAAACATTATGTGTATTATCAGGGACAAAACTGCCCAGGATACGAGCACCCACTAAAATATATTGCTGTGTACCCTGGCAGCTCGGCACTCTGCTGCTGAAACTGCACATGGCATGTCAATTCGCATGGCACATGGCAGCAACATGCTGCCAGGGGTATGCCAGAAGTTCCTGCTTGCTGACTCACTGTGAAGACCATTTCTCACACCAAGCTCAAAGGAAGCAAAACAGATGTATGTAGTCTAGTATCCCAAAGCGGTTAAATGGACACATGGTGTGCAATTGCAACGACAGAGTCCCAGGCTCCTGGGTGACAAAGCGATGCATTCGAGCTGATGATTGCATGCCTTGAGCGCTTCTGTCCTACATAGTACAGAGTCTACCACCTTAAAATATTTTGTGTACTGAATTTTTAGATTTGAAAGCAATTCCATGGCAATCAGCAATAGCATCCTTGAACAGAATGTCAACTTCAGAAGCCAGGTAAGATAAACTAACAGTGTTGGCAAGAGATTAATATGCTTCAAGAGGCCCTGAAACAACATTTGTTGACAGCGCAGTTCCTTTGCGTCCAAGGCTTTCCCTCTCCTCTCAACACTGCTATATATGTTGGAAGCTGCAGGGGAAGGCTCTGCACAGCACAGGCAATGCATGCAATCATTGAATAACCATGCATCAATGAGCTAGGCATTACAGCTTGTTTTTTTTTTCCTTGCCTCATCAATGTGCTCCCCTTCTTCAGCAAAAAACACTTGCCAATAATGGCATTTTATTTTTGCTAATGTAACATAAACTACGTGACTCAAACGAGGACATTAAGGACAAAGCAAACACACTAACTAATATGAGCTATACTGATTCCCTTGAATAACTGTAAAGTGAAATTTAGCTTCTGCACAATGAACAAAATGTACAGCTACACTAATCATACAAACCATGCTAAAGATGTTAGTTCTATGCTTCACAAGGCAATGAAGTCTGCAAGTAATAAGGCTCAGGAGTAAGCACTACCACATATGTAAATATTAAAAATCAATTTTTTGTGACATTTGTACATGTGTGTGCAGATACAAACTTGATACTTAATGCAAGCACAAAGACAAAAAGTGAAACAATTAACCAAGGACCCTTCATGTATTCAGAATTCTCTACCAGGAAAAGCTGTACAATAAAGTCATTCAGGATCACCGCAAGTATCAAGGCTCCATGCCTGGATACAAAAATGCAGCGTCCTGATAGTATTACAATTAACCAAGTAATTCCTTCACATAAATAGTTTTGAAAACAGAGAATTATCAATTTGCATAACCCACTCTTGCCTTTATCCATGACAAACACCTGTAGTATTAGTGACATGAGAGGCAACCCAGGACATGAAGACATTTAAGGAAAAAATTGAAGCAGCTGGCATGGAAAATTTCAGCATAACAGCTCTTATAAGCTGGCTCCAAGCTTATTGGGTGTGTGGCAACTCGAGCCCAGCTCACCACAGTTTGATGGATGTTATTGCAGGGTTGAGATTAATGAAATTTGATGTCTCAAAGCTGTGCTGTGGGCTATGAGACATGACGTAGTGATGTGCTCCAGATTAATTTCAACCCCCTGAAGCTTTTTAACACACAAAAAGAGATCTTGACACACATGCATCTTCTCATTTCACCACTACCCCATCGAAAAGCAGCCACTCTGGCTGGGTCCAAACCCACACTCTCATACTCAGAACCACAATGTCACAGTCACTGAGCCAAAGCAGCAAGTTTTCCCAGACTTAACTTTTCTGCCTCATACAGTCACCAATAGTTAGGGCATGTGACAACAGTAACGTAATTCAAGGTGATCTTAACAGTGAGAAGAAGGCGATTAGAATAAAAGACAGGTAGAAATGATGTGATAGCAAATACTAAGAGATCTTAACTTTTGGTGAGCACTGAGGAAACACGTGACTGCAGACAGAAATTTATGGTCAGTGTTCACAAGTCAGTATTAGCAAGTCCACTGTGCACTGCTGTAGTATTGATACTTGTATTGATCTATTCTTTCAACATTTTATAAAATTTTGTGGAGGTGAATAGCGCTCTGCAGGTAACAAACAAGAAACAACAAATCAGTGACCTTGGAAATAAATTTAGCTCTTGGTTAAATGCAACACATTAACAAGAGCTAAATTTATTTTCAAGGTCACTGGTTTGTTGTTTCTTGCCTGTTACCTGCAGAGTGCTATTCACGTCCAAAAAATTTTATAAAAAATTGAAAGAATGGATCAATACAAGCATCAATAGATATATAATAAGACATGGATGGTTACAACCATAGTAAGAAAGTTCAAACATAAGATAACTGCAGTAATAGCAGCTCTAGCAATAGTAGCAGGCATATAGTTTGTTTCAAACCGCTACAAATTTCCAACTGTACATCAATGTATTATGGCTTATTCTCCTTTTTTTTTGTACAAAGAAATGAGGTGAAGTAACAGTCTCTCACAGGGACATCACCTTGTCCGTGTGAGTGAGTAAGTGGTAAGTGTGAAAAACATGAGTGGGTGAGAGGAAAGGGAAAGAGAGGGGTAAAAAGAGCTCATCTGCACAGTAATCAAAGCAGGTTACTACAGATGCCAGAGTACGTGGAGTTGCTATAGCACAGTGCTTTTGTGCTGAGTGTATTAGGCAAAAAATACCTAAGTCAGCACCAAAAAAAAGTACTATTATATGTCATTATATAAATGATGTGACAGGAAAACAGTACCACAAAGAACTTGCTGAGGATATTTAGCAGCCATTTAGCTACCACGGTGCATAAGCCACAGTGAAAACTGCATTCTCCTCTCATAAAGGGTGAACGAATTCAGAAAGTTTAAGTTTTCCAGCATTTTCAAGACAAAGTGAGTAACCATGGACAGTGCATGCCATGTTTACAATACACTAGCAAGGTGACGTCCAATGGTTCACATAGCCAGTGTCTATACAAAGCATTACAGCCCAGTGTCTGCCCTTTTCCACAAATGGCTTCCACAGTTTTTGGTAGATGCATCAAAAGAGTTTAATATGAGCCTCTGCAAAACCCTAACACATATGCATATGCTACATCACTGTGACATCACAAACATTTCTTTCTTTTTGCTGGGCCCAGCAGCAGACAATACATTTTCTATAAAGTTCAGCAGTGATGGCCATGAAAATAGAAGCTGCATGCCACATCACTGGCAAGTTAAGCAAGTCTGGAATAAGGAAAAAAAATACATACAAGATATGTGGGTGTGGCTAATCCTACAATCTTAGCTCATTACGGTGAAAAAATCAAGCATTACTGTTTCCCAGGTACTGCAATCATACAGCATGCAGCAGAACCATAGCATATAATTTCCAAATCTTTTTCCTAGCTCAGCAATGTAATCCACAACCTTCTCCTCCAGAGGCAAAAATAGGAAGAAACTATACATTGATACGAGAGAACAAAATGTGCTGGATTCTTCATATGCAAGCATTTGGCCAAAACAGCACAACTACAACCCATCTGTCCGCCAAAAAGAGACCTCCCATTGACTGCCCCGGCATAGCTATAAAGCACAAAATAAGCTGGCCTCCAGAAAAGCTAACGCAATTTGGAATCTGTCATAACATGCTGTACTATGTAGCCATCGATTACATAATGCGGCAATTAAACAGTTTTGATATCGAAGCACATAACATATCAACAGTACTCATGCAGTGATCGGCCGCAAAACGAGGCACATTTGCTGCAAATCTCAAACGTAGAAAAGGGACTAACTTTCACTGACAAATATGACTGGAAATAAGAGAAAAAGAACTTTGTGATCACTGAAACAACACTGAAACAACAAAGTGTCACGAAACTCTGCCTGTAGAGTGTACGAAATGTCCAGGTTCTTGTTCAGCCGACCAACTTAACGTTAAACACTTCGCCCTCGTAATATCATAGGTCAGGTTCCCACTTGAGATGTCGAATGAACGAAGATAGGAGCGATTACCGAGGGCTGGTATCTTGAACAAAGCTATCTTGGGCAAGGCGTTGCCTCTTGCACCACTAAATCGGTAAAAGCAAAACATTTACGACCGCACGTCAACGAAGCTATTCTCAGTGGTGAAATCCTCAAAACAGGGCGCGGTTGAAGGGTTAGCCGAAAAAAATACAAGGACAGAGAAAAAACTCATTAAAGCACAATGTTTTAACACAGCAGCAAAGAATCGCTTCCAGAAGCAACGGTCTTCCCAATTTAAACGCGGTGATCTCATCTCCACCTCGAGATTCTCTCCCGCAAGGAACGTATGAACGCTCCACAGAAATAAATGGATCTGCATATAAGCATTCTTCGTTGTCTACTCCTCACTGTATCGATCTTTAATCCTGCAGTGCTGGCTCACATCTCAAAACATTTTTTTTTTTCCTCCTCCCAACACATCTGCGCGCGCTCGCGGAAAAGTTTCACCAAGCTTACTGCACGCGGGAGCGCCTGAGAGTGATATCCCCAGGAGCGCACATTTCCAAGAGAACTGAGACAAGAGGTGAATCGTGGACGTTTACAGACATACCAGCTCATTTTAATGAACACTGGATACGCACCGCAAACGTAAAGCCATCCTTCAAGACGGCCCTGAAGATTTTGGCTGTGCAACGATGAGTCCTGCATGCCTTCCTAACGGGCGATCGCGCAGCCGTTCAATCCCAACGCTCGCTGGCGATACACTTCGTCCCGGCCGTACTCATCGCGCACGAATGCACTCCTCTGCGTGAACGGTAGATTTTGGGCAATGCAGCCGGCAGATCGCGTAACTGGATCGGCACCGGGATCAGCTGCGCCCCTCACGCTAACGAACAACCGTTGCAAAGCGCCACACGCAGCGTCGGCAGCGCCAGAGGAGCCAGACCTGAAACTGGTCAAAACCAGAAAGCTGACAGTGCAATGAAAGAGAAATAGATAGAAAGACGACCTAAATAACCATAGAGTTTCATGCAATTACGTAGGGGGAAAAGTGGCGCTACGATCGCTCAGCCACCACGGAGAACGGAAAGTGTTGGATTCGGATTGACATCATGTTGACTAGCGCATCGTCGCTGCTCGCTGCTTCGCACGTGTGCATTCGGGCCGTTTTCACTCAAAAGAGTACCGCTTTCGCTACGATCCTGGTTTGACCGATACACGCCGAGGCATCCCAGAGAGTCTCCTCAGAAAGAGGGCGCGAGTTCAAGCGACCGACAGCAGCACACTTCCCATCGCATGAAAAGTGACCTCTGTGTGTCGCTTATCAACCGGCCATGCCTCTGCAAATGGAGAAGCCAGGGCTGATCTCATTTTCCAACTTCTCGAGACAGCGCTCAGTATGTGCGGGAAAGGCTAGGCCTTATCTAATCTTGTGCGTAATCCGAGGCTACAAATTCGCTTCCAGCCAGATGGAGAGCCCAGAAAGTCGATCGTTTTTCGAAGAGTCGATCGGAGAGTACTGTCGATGAGCTAAGCCGCTGAACGCGGGACCCTGGTTTATGGAGTTTGACGTCCCAAAGCGACTCAGGCTATGAGGGACGCCGTAGTGAAGGGCACCGGAAATTTCGACCACCTTGGCCTCTTGAATGTGCACTGACATTGCACAGTACACGAGCCTCTGGCATTTCGCCTCCATCGAAATGAGACCGCCGCGGCCAGGATCGAAGCCGCGTCTTTCGGGTCAGCAGCCGAGCACCGTAACCACTGAGCCACCGCGGCGGCTTTATGGGACCCTGAAATGAGTAGAGGTGGTTTTTGTCAGTGTTCAAATTTTAAGGGACCAACACTGAATTTTAAGGACCCAATTTTTTTCGGCACTACGGAAAGCTTGCTGTGTAAGGTTCACGATTCCGCAACGGTTTTGTTGGACACGCTGTAGAAAATTTTCACCGAGAATTTTTAAATCGCTGCAGGCGCCCATTTTTGTGTATCCAGGTTCTGGATACCATGATCAGCAAGCGCGATGGCGATTGCACGTCGGTACCAAAAACTGTACCAACATCACCAGTGTGCAGCATCAGGGCTGTACCAGAAACTGGTATGAAGCCCACCCGCCCCGACAGTAAAATAAGTTCAAGTACACTATAATAAGATAATTTTAGTATAGAGTAGCATCCATTTTAGTTTCCCACCCAAAGATGTTACGGCAGAGTGATGTGCGCCTGGTCAACGAAATTGTTTTAGTCATGGTTTTAGTTGACCGTGGTTTCCGCTCCATCCAAAAAATTCAAAACCTTTTGCGTAACTAGTTACCAAAGCTAAAAGCGCTTGGTCGACGATGTGAAGGGAGCGCTGGTTTTCATCGAATGGCGCTCTGGAGAGAGTGTAAGCCATAATAAAACATGACAAACACTTCTAAAAAAAAGCACTGTACACTTAAAACAAATAGGCGATATTTTACAGAGATGTGGTCACGTGGTGGGCCACACGGATAATGGCGGGTTTCACCGCAAGATGTCTTTTATGCGACTTTCAATGCCAAACTAAACTTATAAATCTTCGTTTCTTTGATATTGCAGTGCTCAATTCTTGCAATATGAGGCACGATCTTTTCATTTACGCCATAATCTCGTGACATGTTTTAGTCAGTGGTCCCTTATAAAGACCTGCGTAGACCCTATTATCACCATGCTATCATTTACAATTTTTTTTTAATTGCTGCCTCAGTAGCTCGCAACCGATTAGGGCGACACCTGACCGCGTGTTTTAGCCGCCCTTACCCCGATGACGTCAGTGGGCAATCTGGGCGAGCTTTCTCTGTGGGCGTCCCCTGGTGGCGTGGGCGGGACCGGGCTAGATGGGACGCTGAGGGGTGCGGTCTAGTACCGTCCCGACTTGTTTTTTTTTTCTGGCGCATTGGTGTGTATGGGAAGAGGTGGGCGAGGAGGAGCATCATTTTAATCGCAGATATATTCTCTGTTAATGACGCAAGCTTAAAAATTTTTGCGGCGCGGTGGCGAGTGATAGAATACCGATCGCTAGTGCACTTTTCCTAACCCCAGTAAATATCATTTCATGTACCTTTTAAAGGGACCCTGAAATTATTTTGATGGTTCTGTGCAACAAATCTGTAGAGGTGGTCTTTTTTTAGTATTGGAGTCAATTTTTAAAAGATCTGCATGAGCCCTATAATTTACAAATGGCTTTTAACAAGGGGTCTTCGCGGTAGCTTGCAGCTAATTCGGGCAACACTTCACTGCTCGTTCTTAGCCGCTGCTACCCCGGCGACGTAAAGTGGGTAGTCTGGGCAAGACTTCTGATTGGGCGGGCCCAAGTGACGTGGGCGGGATGGTTGGTTGGCTGGCCTCAAATAAAATGGCACATGCCCACTACGGGGCGGCGCGGTTCAGGTGTCCGCCGAGATATGTGAGACAGATACTGCGCCATTTCCTTTCCTCAAAAACCAATTTAATTTTAATTTAGTGGCCAAGACACAGGCAGTGAACTGCTGGAAAGAGGAGCATTTATAGAGGAAAGGGAGTAGTAATAGGGTTTAGGCTGACAGATTGGACGACGCAACGACAGGGGACCTGTGAGCTGGGAGATCGAAGACGGGGCGATGGCTTTTTGTACAAATTCGAATGCAATGCATGTAACGGTTCAGTTTTGCACTGACTGAAAGAGCAAGAAAAAAATGGAATAAATTTTTGAAATTCAGAAAAATAAAAATAAATAGAAAAAAATAATAACAAATAAATTAAAATTAGCATGGGGCGCGGCAAGGTGTAGTCACGACTCGTCTTCTTTATTTTTTTCTGGCGCGTCGGCTTGCCTGAATTCAGAAGCAAGAGGAGGAGAATCATTTTTAATCACTGATATCTTCGGTGTTAGTGAAGCTAGCTTTACAATTTTTGTGGAGAGCTGACTAGTGATGGAATACCAATCACTCGGGGCACTTTTCCAATCTGAGTAAAAATCAATCAAAGGACTTTTTAAAGCCGATGAACGAAGTAAGCATAGATTCTCTGCTAAGAACGACATTCGTGATGCCAGCTCATCGCCATGTGCAAAAAACAGGGCCTGTGCGCGATTTTCCCCATTATTTCCATCCTGTGGGTAGTCGTGGGGCGCATAAGTCCGGTTGATGCTACAATTACACTGCGCATTATTCTGGGCATCCTGTGGTACAACCTCCCTGTACTTAGGAACAAACACATTCAGCCCTCTAAGAGCGCAAACGCAAAATCCTTCAGATGTGGCTTGCCGTAATGTAGCGCTACGGCTGCAACCATTATTATAGCCCGGGAGCATCCCACCGCTGCATACATTGCGGTTGAGACCGTGACAGCATATAGCTGACTCGGCTTCCCCCGCACCATCTCACAATTGCCTTCCTACATCTATAGGCCACGTACAACGGTGACTGAAGTCGTCGCCGCTCTTCGCGTCTTTTTGCCAATTTACACCCGCATCCAGACTGTTGTCTCCCTTATAGAACCTGCTATAGTGTCCTCCTGATGAAGGGGTATAGAAATGAGCCCCCAGGGTTGATGCAGGTTCCACACGGGAGACGGTGGTCTAGAAACGGGTTTAAATTGGCAAAAAGACACGAAGAGCGGCAACGGCTTCAGTGAACGTTGGACATCACAGGAAACCCCTGCGCCTACAAAGCCGTCCGTGCTGCCCACAACGAAGGTTGAAGCAGCGGGTAGGCTTCGACGTGTAGCGTAAGTTCACGATCGTCTCATAGAACTCGGGCCGGTTATTCAACTCATGCCTCCATTTTCTGGACAATGAACTACAGCTCCGTCTTCCGCCCTGCCTGCCACAGCGTGAAGCAGCTTTGCTATCTATACGAGTATAACTCCTGTGGCTTGGCGTTGCTTTCACAAAACACGTCATTCCTCATTTTCTTGGGGGGAGCGGATGACGAACGCGCCGAGGTACTTACATCTTCCCCAGGCACGGCCGGACTGAATGCAGCGCAGCGCGCTTTCCCCAGGTAGGCAATAGAACGGAGAGACCCAAGCAGCTGTGTTGATAAGTGGTTCCTCCATCTTATCAACAAGCCGGCGACGTGCTTCGACCGGACGTAGGCGCGGGAAGCAGAACTGGAAAGTCTGCTTAGCGAAAATCTTAGCGCTGTCACGCGGGGCTCCCGCGCCACAGGAGAGCCGGGGAATTATACCGGCACTCTGGACCGACGATCTTGAAAGAGCGCAAGGAGAACAACAGCCGGCGCCGCATGCTGACCAAGTCCGATCGGGAACTTCTCGTGTATGGGAAGATTCACCCGGAGAGCCTCGATCCAATTCTCCCAGAATGGCGCCACGGGAATACGAAGGAATGCGCACCTGCAAGCGCAGAAGGTTATGAGTCGCCACGCAGTGCGCGAGCTTGTCGCACGAACGAGACCCGAGCACCACGGATGGCTGCATCCGCCGTGATGAGTCTGATGACTGACTGTGGCTATAATGAGTACTCTACTCAGGCTACGAGGACCTTTAGCCAGTTCAGTAAAGTCATGAAATACCAGTTTGCAAGTCACTTTCCTGGGAATTTGAGCAGAAAGAGAAATATTGTTTTAACCGCAGAAATCAGAACGAATTTCATGCACTGTAAAAAAATCACCACACTGACGGGTGCAAAAACTCGCACAAGGTTGGCCGCTGCACCCATACGACAAGGTGTGAATGTTACTGTGATCGACTACATTAGAAATGTTTGCGCACACTCTGTTTCAGTTCTGCTAACCATGCTCATGAACAAAGGTCAGTCAGTGAACGGCTTCTGTTGGGACAGGATTACTTTAGGTTTCTGAAATGAAATGATTTACGGCTGGCTATGAAGCAAACTAGCTCAGCCCCACTGTTCTTAAAAACGTCCTTTCAGAAGGCATTTTATGTTTTTGCTCATGATCTTCTTGACCCTAAATTACACGCTTACAGTTTGAATAATAGTGTTATCGTTTTGATTTTTGAGTACCTCTCCCTATAGGACAGCAGTGTGTAGTTGTTGATGGTCAGTCCTCGAACTATGGTCCTGTCACATTTGGCGTCCCGGGATCAGGGTTTTGTTCTTGGGCCGATCCATTTTTGACTCTATATAGATTATGTTAATGTTAAAGTTCACGTTACTTCCTCATTCAGAATGTCCGCAGTCGACTGTGTGATTTAGAATTATAGACAGTACACACGATATGCAAAGCCTTCGAGATGATTTAGATATAAGATAGCTGTCTAGTGTTAATTGGGCGGGATTTAAATGCAAAAAAAAATGTGTACGCATCACCTTTTCGAGGAAGGGCTCTTACCCGTCTTACACATGTACTATCAACCATGTGGCCTTGAAGAAAGCGCAAAATTTTAAGTAGTTAGGCGTTTATCCTACTGCTGACCTCATGCAGGTGGTCAAAACACGTTGAATACACTGTGAAGAATGCTGCTGGTTTCTTAGGTTTCTTGAGGCGAAACTTCAGCCATTTTCCCAGACATCTCAAAGAACAGTTACACTTTACTCGCGGCCGCACAATACTTAAATATATATCTATCTTCCCCATCTATACTTTCATCTTGGTTAGATTCCTGGTGACAATCAGATCACGGGCAACGAACGGGCAGAACTCGCTCTCATACGCTAATTCTCCCTCCCTACAACCCTACTCCTCATGCACGTCCATTCTCCGTAGCCTTCGACAGACAGATGAACATCTTACTTGTCCCCCACCTCCCTCGCTTGCGAACAAGTCACCACTCTTCTCCGCGCGCAAACACACTCTTCCCTCTACCCCCTTCACGAACCTGCAAATCTCCCGACTACCTCTACGACAAACACTCCTACATTTGTACTTGTCCTGCCCTGCTGTTCAACCATCTGCAGTACTTTTTCCCTCTCTCACTTCCCCACTTCCTGGCAGGAGTGGCCCTCTCACCCTATGTATCGCCACTGAACAACGCATCTGTTGTATTGAAGCCCAAATCAACCGCATCAAACGACGACAAGAAGCCCTCAGGGCTCATCTCGTTCCCGCACCACCAGCCCCATCAACCCACCACTGAGCGCCCTGAACTTAGGATCCAGAGAAATAAACGTTTTGTTGTCCTCCTCACAGCCCATGTGCAGCTCCGCAATCCACATACCATATGCCTTTGTTGTGCTTTCGTCCTGTTATTTTTACAGCTCCGTTTCTTGGGCTGAGCGTCGGGGCTGTTGGCGTAACCGGCAGAGCTAGCGCTGTAGAGTGATTACCACGGTACCACCCGGAGTGAAGGAGCAGGATACGGTGAGAGTGGATGAATGCGGCACGCTCCATCTGAGGCGGCTGCTCGAAACGCGCAGCCCGTGGAGATGCTCAGCGGCGTACGCGCCGCGCTTGGAGGGGTGGACGGAGAGGAGTGCTAGTCGAAGAACGAATATGTGTAGAAAACAAAAAGTGTGGTCTATAACTGTACGTATATTCATGTCTCTCTCAAATTCTTTGCCTCAATATATCGCAAAATCGAAATACCTCAGCAACTGCACTTAAAATTCGTATTACCGTATCATAATCGCCCAGTGAGGTTTTGTTTTTCTTGTTTTATATGTAACTGAGAATTTCACCCCCCCCCCCCCCCCCTCCTCCTACTACCTTCATTCGTTGCAAAGTTGGTGACCCTGATTACATTTAAGATAACCATTTCCTGCTAATTGCTCCGGCTTGCTTAGACAACGTGCCTCTGTCAGACAACTCAGTGACAGTGCAGTGAATGTTACTAGCGTGAGGCGACGGCTTTGAGACTTCTGTGGTCGGTTCGCGAGTATGAGAACAAGAACCTATATGGAAGCCGCCACCACGCGCTGGTACCTTTGTTCTCTGGGCGTTTATTTGTTCCTCAGTTAAGCTCCACATGCTAGAAAACAGGCTTTTTCGTTTACACAAGCTATTTACTTTACGGCAAGGTATATTAAACATCCACCATCCACAGTAAAGGATTCTAAACGGTGCCACATCGCGCATTTAAAACCTTCATCTTGATGTTTGTTCATGTGCAAACTATTCACCGGCTAGCCGGAGCTTAAACGTTCGCTGCTAATTTAACTTACGTTCCGTATCACTAATCCCACATTTCATATTATATACTATAGTAGCTATTTTACTCATGAGACGTCACTGAAAAGTATGCATGGATTGACCGGAAAATGCGGCACTCTGGAAACTAATTTTAATATTGACTCCTTCAGACCTGCTTTTAAACACCACAGGGTAAAGTGCTTTCGTCAAGTTTTGTGAAAGCACGTCGCAATATTCTAGTATTTTTCTAGCCGTAGACGAGAAATGCGCCACACACGTGTAGTTGCAGTCAAATTAGCTGTACGATGAAGCATACAATAAAAAAAATGAAAGCGTGGTTAATGAAGGTAAATTTCTAGCCACACCTTTATAAGCTATATGTGCTGAAGAAGCCGAATCTGTGCGGGAGTTCTCGATATGGCGAGCAACAGCGGGCACCGTCACATATATGCATGCACATTCACAATGAACGAATACAGCAGAACCGCATTCATATGAGTTCGCATGCAGTGAAACTCCGCTTATTGTAAACGTGAATTTGGACTTTAAACGGCGAAAAAGAGAGAGAGAGAGAGAAACGGTTCAACAAACAGTTGAACGAGCCAAAGAAAAAATACCGTTATTATAATGACAGGTGGCTTCAACAATGCTATTCACAGCAAAAGTGCACCGTCTCAAAGCGCCTGGAGCATCTCCTAGGGGCGAATGGAGAGGAGGACATCCGCATGCATGGGTGCATCGTCGAAGGATGTACTCGCTCCGTTCGTGAGCTTGCGCTTGGCTTATTTGCTTGCTCGTAGCGGAGCAGCGGACATAACACGGGGGAGAAAGCGGAGGTGTCTTGCTGAAATCCTCTCCAGAGTAGCGCCGAGATTTCGCGTTCCTCTTTTGTCTTTCCCCCTTAACCAGGAAACGTCACTTCATCCCTAACGCGCAGAGGCTCGTCCGGGGAGCACAGTGAGGCCTGAACATAAACAGAGAGCGAGGCAGCCACTGTCGAGGTGCCAGCATAAGCGAGCGTCTGCGCTTGTGCTTCACTATGCTGTGCGCGAAAGACGTATACGAGTGCAGCTGTCGGGTGACGTCTTGCTCACAGTAAGTTTTTAGAATGCGAGGCAGGTTGAAAAACCGTGCTTGAAAACCATGTTTCTGTCTTCTACTAAAAACAACGTTCCATGACGCTGCGCCTAGCTGTGCCGTTCTCTTTTGGAATGTTTACGGCAGCTGACACGCGAGACTTCGTCTACGTTTGGAGACATACGTAGTGACAAGGGAGAAAACAGACCATGTATACAACACTCGCCGACTTCAAGTTACGGTGGAACGCCGCGAAAGGTTCCTACAGCTGTCATGTTTCTTCACCCTACCTTCTCAATTCATTCCTTCATTTATTCCTCTTAACTATGTTTCAGCACACTCGTACATCTATGACACTTGCGAAGCTTCACAGCTATAGGTGCTCATGATAACATTGCGTCTGCTGTCCTGCGTATCTTTATCATGCTTTTTCATGCGAGAACGAGTTAGACGCTGCTCCAAATGCTTTAGTGTAGATCTCACCGGGTCTGTAAAAAACTTTTTCTTATTTCGATCCCCGTTGTGGTTTGTAGCGTGCAGGCTATACGAGATAAGCTTACGCCGCCAGCCGGTTACTGTTCTCACATTCCGTATTTACATTTTGCCAGATTTAACGCGAGAGTGTCAGTACCCCCCTATGAGAAAAAATTGTCCGTCGTCGGCGTTGGCGGACCGTTTGAAGATTCTCAGCCGAAGCAACCGGCCGCTCCGGCAACCTAGGTGGGCCACCTAGGTCACATGACCTTGTGGCGTCATCACAACCTGCCCACCGGATTTTTTGACCACCGTGGCAGGAGGTGGCATTTAAATTAATGATTGGTCGCGAGAGGTTGCTCGGGAAGCGCAGCATGAGTCTCGCAAGCCCCACCGGGGGCAGAACCTGTCATTGCAGGGCGGTGGCGCGTCGCTTAACTGCTGCGCCACTATGCCAGTGGTTTGAGGACTCCCAGATATCTATGAATGTAAAGCAGAGAATGACCCATTCCGCATATGTGGACACTATAATCCTTTAACGCTATCGCGTCATACCCTTATGGCGGAGCTTAAGTGTCTCCTGCAGCTTTTTTCGGTTCCAGATATAGTGCGCCTGGTATCCGATCTTCAACTGTGTAAAGTGAGCTTGGCGCATGATAGCCTGAGTCGCTTATGCGCCATTAAACTCAACTCAACTCAACTGTGTAAAGATTTACTGTCTATCTCTGGTTTCATCTTTGCCGAAAACGCCAAAGTTCCTATATTGGACCGCGTAAGCTCAGTTTCATATTCCCATGAAGCGCTTCCCAGCGCCGACTCGCCCGGGGACAAAAATTATATGTTGGGACTAAAGAAAGGAAAGAAAAATAACGTGTGCTCGTTTTCTACCGCTCCCCATTCATTTTCTTTCCGGCATCAGCCCAGTGATGCTTGATAGTGTACACACCAGCATCATTCCAAGGCAGCTACTATGTAGACAGCAGATCTGCGTACGTTTGCCTGTGTTACGCACACAACAATGAGCACACTAAACCCGCTAGACATCCCCCCGTCACTGATGGAGTAAGAGATGGAGGTTGGTAGAGCTGCGTTGCCTCATTATCAGCTGTCATTAGATCATCATCAGCAGCCTAACTACACCTACTGCAGTACAAAGTCCGACCTCTAATCAACACTGATCCAGTGAAAGCTGCGACCTCGGTTATCCCCGAAAACTTCATAATCGCATCCGCTCACCTGTCGGTCTCCCACTGCTACATGTGCCTTTTCTTGGAATTCATTCCGCTACCCAAAAGGACCATTGGCTAATCTCCTCTTCACAATACGTACACTGCTCATGCCATTATATAGAGGCTGATAAAAAAAAATCCTTGTCATTGAGCGCACATATACCCAACAATTCTGGACAAAAGCATTTTTGAACGGAAAACTGTCGAAGAACGCCATTTCTTATATAATGTAAGATTTTGCTATAACAGTCAATACATCCACCTATCATTAGACAGCCGTCTTGCATTTTTTTTATTAATCAACTTTTTTGCTATCGTCAAAAGCGTCCTCCATAGGTTTTCTATGGCAGTGTTAACTGTTTGATGCGATCGATGGAAACGCTTTAAAAGAAGGATTTTGCTACGTATCAGAATAACGGACAATTACCTTCAATATTTTACAATTGTACATTTTTCAAATTTTCAAAATTTTTGTCCGGGAATGTAGGAGAGGAGATTTGCTATGGCTAGACAGGGCGACAGGTCGGACGAACACGATCTCTTGGTAGATAATATAAAAGAAACAAATGCTGCACTTCCTACCCAAAATTTCAGTACCGCGCTATCGTGCGCCACAGTGCCGCGAAGCCATACGTAGCTTCTGCAAGCGCCGGTGCTCTCTCTAACCCTCGCTAGATGGCGAAACCGGTCTGCTTGCAAATCGTTCTCTGTGGGCGGAATTTTTGCTTCGCCGTGTCGTGGCTTTCTATGGTAGGGGCAGTTTCGAAAGAGTGAGAATTTGCGCTTTCCATATGTTTAATGTATTGCACAAAACAGCTTGATGAGATAAAGTGGGAAAGTTTACGAACAGCTCCCAACGCCCACCTGAAACGACGAGCTCCCTACGGCGCGTTCACTAAATTGAAATCGGAGGAAACGTGCAACCATGTTAACCCGCACGTGTCTAATGATCAACACCGTAGCTGTCGCCATCGCAAATTAACTGAACATCCAAACAAAGGGGTTCTGTATATTCCAAAGTAAGCTTTTTTTAAATAGTTGTTTCTTTACTTCGCAGTCCTTAGAACCGCGGCATCTTTACCCGCACTCAGGTGTAACTATATGAGCCAAGCTACTCATGTAATTATAGCTGCTCTCTGCTAAAAGGATTGGCCGACTTGGGGAAGAAAAAATCACAAAAGACAAAAGTCCACGATATGAATCCCAAATCTTCAAGAAAAGGTTCGCCTTGCTCTACTTCGTCACTCTACTGTGTGGAACAGCTACCCTATAGACAGTCTGTCATGGCCGTTAGTGTAGCTTGCTTGCGCACGAGGAACTGGGCCAAGTTCAGCTAGCACCGAGGATTAAAATCGTTCTATAAAATTGTTATATAAGCTACAGAAACATTACATGTTACGTTGTGACGTAATTTTAATGTTAGCAATTATCAAATAACATTACATGTTGTGTCATAAACATTAGTTTAATGTTCGAACATAACATTGCTATATTGTGTTCGAAATCTTATAATGTTGAAAACATAACCGTAAAATTAATGGAAATATATCAGCGCGAAAGCATTAGAAGCCCCATGGGGCCAAAATGTGTCATCAGTCATGAACTTCACACGTATTGGCTGGAAGAAAGTGACGTCATCAGAGCGGAAGTGACGTTCCTTCATCAACAGCTGCTAATGCTATCGCCCTACCGGCCCATAATGAGATCAGGTGCCCTGTTATGCCAGAGCTCCTGGATCGCCCTCCGAGTAACGCCAGCCAGCACACGGGAGACTCGTGTGCTGACAACAGTGCTGCCAACCAAGGATACGGCGCGACGCCACTTCCAGACAGAGGTGTTGTGACTCTACCCCCCCTTGTGTGTTCCCGCCACAGTCGTCTTCACTTAAGCCATTCCCAGAGGCAGTGCGCGGTTGTGCTGCAGTCGTGCTTCTCCCAGTAGGCGCTCCCATGCGACACCTGCAAAGAACAGTGGCGCCCGACACGGAGCGGCAATGACCCTGCGACCAGGTATGCACCACCGCCAGGAAGACAGCAGTCAACGCCTGCCGCGGCTCTCAATCATCGGCGCTACCGCTCTTTTGTCGACGGCGCGGGTGGCGCCGCTGCAAGTGTTCGCCTTCGGGCGTCTCCTTGAACAAAGGCATGGGACCCTGGGCGGCTACCTGTAGGCTCATCGGCTGACGGCTGCGTTTGGTTAACTGCGCGTCCAATTGTGGGTGAGGAGGTAACCTGAGGAAAGGACCCCTTCGGTAGTGACTCAGCCGAGGAAGACGCTGGAGAGGGGAGCGCCATTAATAAGTGCCCGATTTCGACGAAATGGCAAAGCCAGCCAAAGAGCGTCGTTGGCTTCATCCAAAGGCGGTGCCCAAGGCGGAGTCCCAGTGATTGGACGAAAAAGGCGGGAAGACGACGGGAGGGGCTATTTAAAGCGCCCGACATGTTCATCGAACAGCGATTTCCTGAGGCTCTTCTCAGCTTTTACTTTGTCTCTGCTTGTAACTTATGTCGTAAATATGTGAATATAGTTTTCCTTTGTTTCCTCTACTCCCCGTCTCCGGCCCACGTTCCTTCCTCCATCGGCACAGCGGCGGTGTCCCTGGACCCGATGCCTGGTGAAACACGCTAGTAGCACGGCAAAATATAACAGGAAAGCGGCTGCGGCGGTGACTCCCTTTTTGTTACGGGAAGCCCGGCAAGCCCCTTCAGCGGAGCTCGACAATTGCGCGTCGACTGCGCCAGCCAGACGATGCCGGGGGGAAGGCTAAGGCCTTCGTATTCCCTGTTCTTGCACCGGCGGAAGCAGGGGAGGAAGGGATCCTTTCCCACACGCCGCTGCAGACAGAACACGACGGCATCCTCAGAGACAGGTAGCTGCTCCGTGTAATCGTCCGATTCCTAAGGGGCCACTTGAAGTGGTAATGAATTTCTATCGCAGCCAGAAGTGCTGCATGATGGTGCCCACATGGCTACCGTCACTGGAACTGCTGCGAGCACTCCGAGAGGGCAACGATGTCGCATCCCGCTGTGGGCGGCCCCTCCCAGACATCACGTGCGTCCAGCCTATTGAACGTTTTTGAAGAAACTGTTGTCCCCATCTAGGGACCTAGGGATAAGACAGGCTTTAAAAAGAGCTGCGTTGTGTGTGCCAAGCAGTTCCTGTTGAGTTTTTCTCGGGACTCTCTTGCCTCCCCCATCTCTATCCTCTCATTTTGGCGTATAATCTGACCATCATGTAACATCATGTCAATAGTTTGCAGAAGGTTTTCTCGTCTCCTCATCATAACCTCCTCTCCAGCTTCCTCGTCCCTCCTTCGGCCCAACTACGCTATACCTGAATCGCAATAGTCCCCGTGAATTTTTTCAAGCACTCTGTCTAAGAACTTTTCCCACTCTTACTGCAGTAAAGATATTCTTCAACGAGGAGCTCTCTCAATAAAGGCTTTAGATTGCGTCTACCATAGATTGCACGCACAACCATACTATTTTCTTAGAAAACTTTGCTTATAACCCATTCACAGCTATCACTCATGGGATACCTTTCAATAATGGCTGCGTAAGCTTGTCTACATGGTATCCGTTCGGAGGTGAGTGAGTTGCGTGTGTTGGCTGCGGTGTATTGTACAACTGAGGTGTCGCCTTCGTTGTTGGTCGTTGTAAACCGTTAACCTGTTCACAACTGAAGAACCTGCATGCTCTTGCAAGATTACATTTTCAGACAACGTTGTTTTAGTTGTTGAAACGTTTATTTAAGGCTAGGGCAAGGTTATTCCGAGGTTTATTTAAATGTTCGAAAGAAAGGCATAATATACTAAAGTTCGTCCAAAACAAAAAAAAAAGTAAATGTTGGTGAAATACAGGAAAATTGCAGCGCAGCAGTAACAAGGACGAGACGAGAAGGACGCAAACACAAGCGCTGACTAACTGTATTTTATTGCTCTGAGCCAGCTTATATAAGAACTAGGTACAAAATAACAAAACAGAAACCAACACATCACCTCACGCATTCGTGGCACGATTATCGGAATTGTCTCCCGTTCCTCCAATCTTTCGTCCCATCACTGGCGTTCAGAAATGACATTTCTTTTTCACTAAGGCGCACAGAGGGGTTGCTGACACACTTATCTGCGCATTTTGATATCGCCAGAGCTTCTGCTATCAACCTTGTGGTGGTGTTCCGACACTTGCGAAGAATAACTGTTCTTTCAAGGGCAGGGGTGCAGCCCTCGCACTGGCTACAGTGTAAGGCGAGTTCCCCTGAGTTTGGGTCCCTTAGATTCCTTTTGTGCTCTTGTAGCCTTGTGTTCAGGCATCTCCCTGTTTGGCCTATATAGATGTTGCCGCACGACAGGGGAATTGAATATACCACATCTTTTTCGCAATCGACGAGACGTGGACGGTGCCTCGTGACGCAGTCGGGCTCACGTTCGGTGTCAGAATTTACTCCCTTGCACAACTGATGCAGTTTCTTCGGGGCCGAGAAGAAAATATCAACCCCCGCTCTGTTTCCTATCCTTTTCAGTTTGTGTGATACCGCATGTAGGCATGGTATCACAGCTGCCTTTCTTCGACGTTCATTTGTGGTGGGCCCATTTCGCGATTGTTTAAGTATGCCCTCTGCAACAGCAATTAGGAGATGCGCTGGATATCCGGCTTACTCCAGACGACGCACCTGGCTTTGAAAGCTTCTTCTTTACGGTGCCCACATGTATCTCACATGTCTTGGTGAAATGTTTCGGTGATACCTGGGAGGGGGCCAAGGGCCGTAAATAATGACTCCAGATAGTTCCCGGCTGCCGATTTCTGCCCGGCGTGAGGCTAACGTCTGCCGCTGGAAAAAATATACGCACGCGAAGGCGCAGAACATAAAATAAACTAAATAGTGTCCCGAGATTCAACTCCCCTGTCGCGTTGCGTCGGGGAATTTGGCAGGGATAGTGTGCGCGTGAACGTGCGTTTCAATGCCGATGTCTCTCGGTTATAATACTGCAAGAAGAGATATTTTCCTCGTGGCACAAGTCACCGCAGGTAGGTCGGCAACAGCAAGTTCCGTTTACTTTCGACCCGGCTCATGCATGCCACGGCATCTCAAGCTGTCGCAACGCGGGCTGCGTGCGTGGACGACGAGGTGTGCGCACCGCATCGTGACGCCTAGACGGGTATACTATGCAGCAGGCACTATAGACGCCGCGAAAGGCATCTGAGTTTTCATTTCGGGGTCAGACGCATGCAGTCGCCTGTGACGGCGCGGCATACGGCTGAGCCGCAGTTTGCGCATGGCGGCTATAGCAGAGACGCAATGTTCAAGGGTCACACAGGGCATGCATGCAGCCGCCGTTCGCTCACGCAGGCGCTACCACCGCTAGTTTTTAAGGCGAAAGCCTTTAAAGGGGCCCAGAAACACAATCTTAGTTAACTGTTTTGCCTGTTGATTGCATACGGTGAGTTATAATGGTGCTATTAGCGTCGGTAATGCCGAGTATATTCCGTTTTTTAATATTTTAATGTCCTCCCAAAAACAACTTCATGGCTCTGATGGTGTCGCCACACAGTGGCGGGTTTTTAGCAGCAGATATGACATCACCTGGCGCGAGCTTGATTATCCGACAAACAGTAAATATACTGCAAATTGTGTGAATAAATAGAGACACATTTTGTCACCTGTCTGCGTTTTATATTAGATCAACAAAAACAACTTGTTTGTCTTAGATAAAAGCCCTGCAAAGCAAGTAAAATAAAAAAAACACTACCAGGGGCGCTCTGTGGCTCTGGCATGGAAACGACGCTGCCCGTCTCAGCAAGAACGAGTTACAAAGAGCAGGCATCCATGGAGTACAAACTTCCGCGACGTGCTCTGGCTGGCTGTTTTGATTGGTTGCGCCAGGTGCCGTCATTGGGAGAGCGAAATAGGAGTGGGAAGCCCTGCCAAAATCGAGTTGAGGGCAGCGTTTTGTTTGCTTGTATTTTGAAATTTCTTCACTGAATAACTCCCGTTCCTATGAATCGATTCCTGTAATTCTTTTTAAGTCAGCATCCGTGTGACATAAAGAACCCACCTGAAGTATAGCCGGTATCCCCCCAAGCAGTATTTCGCAGCCCCTTTAATGCCTCATACTGTCGTTAGCAGACACGTCGGCAGCCGTGTCGACAGACGCGTCGGCAGGAGTGTCGACAGACGCGTTGGCAGCCGTGTCGACGGACGCGTCGGCAGGAATGTCGACAGACGCGTCGGCAGGAATGTCGACAGACGCGTCGGCAGCCGTGTCGACCGACGCGTCGGCAGGAGTGTCGACGGACGCGTCGGCAGGAATGTCGGCAGACGCATCGGCAGATTTGTCCGCCTTTCGGCGTCACTGCTTAAAAAGAAACTGCGCCGAGGGTGGGAATCGAACCAGGGCCTTTGGCATTTGAAGAGGAGACGCTACCACTCCGCCACGAAGGCTCAAGGTTCCCAGCATGAATAAAGGCGCATCTAGTGAATGCATAGGTTTCATAAATAAAATGAAAGGAATAACGTCAAGAAAAAGAAAATAAAAATAAGAAAAGAAGCAAAAATAAAAACAAAATAAAATAAGATATGAAAATAAAAATAAAAAACAATAAAAACAAGGTAGGAGCAAAAATAAAAAGAATATGAAAAATAAAAAAGTAAATAAAAACAAACAGTGCGCCAGGAAACGCTTTCGCCTTGCAGCACTTTAGAGAGCCAAAGTGGCCCCTGAATTATTTTTTTCAAACTTCGAGGCGAAAAAAAAAAAACACGAGTTAGGCCGTGTTCGAGCCCCAACTCGCTCCTGCGAGCGCCAAGGATTCATGTCCAGTGCTTCATGCGCCAGCAGGGCGCTCTTTTCTTCTGGGCATTCTGAATGTCACGTGCAGGGAACGATCCTACACGTGGTAATGACTTTTTCCTACTTCCGTCCGTCAAATTAGTTGCAGAAATTATGTATCGACATGCCATTATAGTACCTGTCGTGCTATTTGATCAGTAAGCCTCCTCGGAGGTACGCGCTCTCCAAATATAGCTAGCTCATTATTAATTAGTGCAGTATATATAGCAAATACAAATTCTTGCGATTTGCATTGAGTCTACCGAGCGCACTTTTTTCTTATTTTTACGTCGCCATCCTATGAGGCGTTGCTGAAAGATTGCGAGAAAAACCTTGTTTTCACATTACAATGTACTGACCCAGCGATGCGAGTCGCTGTTGAATTAATTAGCATCGCAGTACTTTGCAGTTTCTGCAGTTAGTTCTTTCGCTTTGGCTGTCAGTTTCGTAATCTCGGGATTACTAACTCTTCCCTTCTCTTGAGTTCCGACGATGTTGAAGCTCTCTGTCTCAGTACGCATGACATGCTTGCAGTTTGGCTTTGCATGTCAGCAGCGCACATCGTATCTTCTCGATGACAGCATACTTCAATCTTGTTTTTCAGTTTTTGCCGAAGTGGCTCTGTATTAATTCCCTTCAAACTTATTTTTATGCCCTTGGCAAGACCAATACTGCTTCGTTTGTATACAAGCACATGAACACCGGACATGCCCATTGACAATGTACCTGGTTTCTCAGTTTCTTCACGCAATGCGTCGCGCTGAGTGCTGATGCAAAATTGTAGGGTGGCCGGTCCGCACCACTGGATTACTTATCTGGATTAGACATCGTCCAGAATTTATCACGTGATCCAGGGACCGCGGTCGGATTTCGAAGTTTACACACTATACTTCATAAGCACGCTGTGTTTGTGTACCCTAATTCCCTGTTTTTGGCGATCTTTCATCTGAGGCTATCTTGAGAAATTGCCCATAGCTCTCTCTTTCCTTTATTTGCATTTCCAGACAACCTCGCTCATTTTACTTCAACAATGCACACACGTGGACTTAGATTCCCGTCCGGATTTTCATGGTATTGGAGCTCCGAATTCTTTTTCCAGGGAATATCTGGTGCTTCTCTTATACGTAAAGAGGGCAGAACGCTTGTCTAGAACACGCTCTAGGCGTGTTTCAGTCTGATAACGCGATATCTATCAATACCATTTGGTTAACAAGGGTCTGGATGTAAGCATGTGCAGCTAAACTCATAGGATTTTATCTTCATTTTTTGCTTTCCTGGTCGCAGCGGCTTTGGGATCTGCGGAACTCGCAGTTCGGTCGTTCTAGACATGAGTTTTGCCCTCTGTACGTATGAGCGAGTAATTGTGAGTCTCTTTTTTTGGAACGCATAAGTCCTACAAGAGGCTAGCCGCTCACCGCCGGCTGGTTCGTCCTGCCTATCTGAAAAATCAAAAGAGGTTTCTTAGTGCCAGCCTTCCTTCAGGAATCGTGAATACCAGTGGGCGTGCATTGGTCGTTCTTTAGGATTCAAGAGAGAGTTTTTGCATAGTGGAGACGTTCTAATGTCGACGTGCAGCGGACCACCTGGGTGCTTACTGCTCATGTGCAGTAATCAGGTGAGAAAGCAAACCTGTCACTGCGTATGTGCAGTAGACGCCCAGCTGGTCCACCATACGCTTTCGCTGGTTCGTCTACACAATGCAAAAACTCTGTTTTGTTCCCTGATGATGGCTTCTGAGTTTGTTCTGGTGACTTGTGGCCTTTTCTGTAAATACTACATGATCTTTCAAAAGACATCGAGGATAAAATTCGATGACCGGGTCTCATGACTCAGTTGGCGTTTGTTAGGCAGCAAAAGGCACTTTCATTGTTGAGGAATTAGGAATTAAAGTTTGATATTTTCCCCAGCTCTGTCGATTCAAATTCGTGACGTTGGTTTAACGTCGAAGTGTCGAGAGTTTACATATTTTAATTTTCAGCGTTTGGTTTTTGTTTTCATCTTCTTTGTGAATAAACGTGATCTATTGTCTGATACAACTCAAGAACGAAGCTGCCAATGCCTCTCTAAGGAGGTCCTCCAGTGAGTTGTGTAGACCAGTTGCTATGACGTCGTGGGTAATCCTCTTGCACTTGCTAGCGTGGCATCGCGGGGGGCCGGCAGGTGAAAGGGGATTGACAACAGATTAACCCCGACGTCATAACAATCTCTGGACGCCATTGGCTGGAGGGCCTCCTTTGAGAGGAATCTGCCGCTTCGTTCTTGGGTTTACAAAAATTGCTTCACGACACAGCAGCCTACTTGTGAAAACAGGCGATGGTGGCATCATCTGTCAGTCATCTTCCGATCTTCTCTAGCTTATAAGAGCTTCGTTTCTTACGAAGATGGACACTTTGCCATTAGAATAAAAAAAGTTAATAAAATAAAGGAAAGTTAATCCAACAACTCGCAATGCCTTGGAAAGCCACACATAATGGACTGCATTAAACCTTGACTGTTTATGTGCACGGCGAAACCACATCAGCTCATTTTCAAAGTATACCGACTGCGTCAAAGGTTGCAATAACTTTGCCACGCCACGCCACTGCCTTATTGGCGCATTACACGCTACTGTGAGAATTCGCCCCTGCGTCCTTCAGCGACAATTCCAGCGCCCTTGTCTTCAACTCTGCGCCCAAAGTAATATCAGAAGTCAGGACTCGCGGCGAAAGTGGGGCAACATATCCAATAACGTCAGGAAGGGGCGCTTTCGTCCTTCTGGCGCCTTGCGCGTTGCTTGTGCGAGTCATCGCTCGGGGCTGTTCCGGCACTTCAGTTGAGAAATAAAAGCGCAGCTGCTCTAACAACAACCAGAAATGGGAGGGTTTTGAAAGGACACACAGGTGCGTCGAAATGGTGCAGTGGCGGAGGCTAAAGATCGAAGAAACCCACACTGCCGCTCTTTCAAGTATCGGAAAACCGAAAGGAAAGCAACGCCGTAACGCTGAACACCGTCTGTCATTTTGCGCATCGTTAAAAGGAAAAGAGGGAAAAGAAGTGAGGTAGTATAAAGAAAAGGAGTGCGTGGAAGGCTTTTGCAACGCGCAGTCGTCAACCTACAATGCAGAATTCTTCTGAACATACTTGAGCAACAGCGATATTAGGCACTGTGAAGAACCCTTCTCGTCAAAACTGAGGACCGAAACTTTCATCGCTATACTTGTATTCCTCTCGTCGAAAAGGCAATCAACACCAGTTCCTTATGCTTAATAACGGAACAAAAAATAAAATATGCAGTGAGTGCTGGGTAGCGCTCCAACAATTTTGGAGCAAAGATGGCATCGACGCTTTCCTCCTCTCCGAAAATACTACTCTCCTAACGTCATGGTTCATTATATATACGCAGGGTACAGTAGGAGAGCTTCCGTTGTGTTATTACAATAAGCGCGCGCAGTGATGAAAAGTGGTGTTATTACGGAACTATACCATGAAGTCGTTCAGTAATGCGAAAACCGCCGCCTGCGGCTGGTTACGCACATTCTCAAAACCCTGTCGCTTTTAATCAAACAGCAGTGCACAGTGCCAGCTTAGGCACGAAGCTGCGCATACCCTGGCCACCAGCGGGGTCTAAAGCAAACGGGCCAAGCTAAACGCGAAACGCGAGACGCAAAAAAGATCAAGAAAACGCTAATAAAGGTAACTACGTTGGCTTTAATCGCGATCTTGCTGCTTTCCTTGATAACTTTTCGTCTGGTTTTTCTCTACGCTCTCTTGAACCTAACTGGTTACTCTTCAAGTCCGAAATGCAACACCTAATAAATTTACATATTCCGACCAATATTTATTTATTTATTTATTTATTTATTTATTTATTTATTTATTTATTTATTTATTTATTTATTTATTTATTTATCAATACTGCAATCCCCTCTGGGGATTTTAGCAGGGTGGGATACAATGAATACATAATGAAAACAATAACACAGACAAAGCATATAATACAAATTAGATCCATGGAACGTATAAACAGTTAAAGACAACACGTTTCTAAACAATAACTAAAACAAATGCCGATAGTGATGATTTTGAAATTTGATCATTGGTTAGAAGATTCCATTCAGTTACTGTTCGGGGAAAGAAAGAATACTTAAAACAGTTATTATGGGTGCTAAAGGCGGTTATTGTGCGACTGTGTCTCTGCCTTGTAGAATACCCAGATGAAAAACTAATTATTCCCGTGAGGTCGGTTTTATAATGACCGTTAATAAGTTGAAAGAAGAATTTTAGTCGTGATACACGGTTTCTTTGCGTTAATGGTGGCAGGTTTGCTTTCATTAGTAGTTCGGTTACTGATGTACGTCCAAAGCTATTATATATGAAGCGAACTGCTTTTCTTTGCACCATTTCCATCTTGGTGACGTTAGTCTTGGTGAAAGGGTCCCAAATTACACATGCATAGTCTGGTATCGGCAGAATTACACTTTTGTATGCGAGCAGACGGACAGAAGGGGTGGAAAGTCTCAAAGCCCTCCTCAAGAAGAATAATTTGCGGTTAGCATTAGCTACTACGTATTCAAGGTGCTTAGTCCAAGTGAGATCATTAGTGATCCAGAGTCCTAGATACTTGTAGTGTGTTACTTCGGAGAGAAATATGTCGTTAGTAGCATAGGGATATTTAAGCTTGTGCTTCTTGCGTGTAATGGTCATAAAAACAGTTTTTTGAAAATTAATTGACATTTGCCAAGCTTTGCACCAGGAAACAACTTGTCCGAAGGCATTGTTCAGCAGTTCCTGGTCAGCGGCGTTCTCTATTTTCGAGTACAACACACAGTCGTCAGCATAAAGCTTAACCTTAACGGGAATACCATGCAGTACATCATTAATAAACAAAAGAAACAAAAGAGGCCCAAGCACCGAGCCCTGCGGGACGCCAGAGCCAACTGAAAGTCGTTCTGAATGGTGGTCATTAAAAACAACAAATTGTTCTCTGTTCTCAAGATAAGCTGTAAGCCAGTTAATTAGTTGAGAATTTTTCAGTATTGCGCCTAATTTGTGAAGTAACTTTTTATGAGACACCTTGTCGAAAGCCTTTGAAAAATCCATAAAAACAGCGTCTATTTGTTTCCCATTGTTAATTGCTTTAGCAAAGTCATGCACTGTTAGAACCAATTGGGTATTTGTAGAGTAGTCTTTTCGGAAACCATGTTGATGCTTCGTAAGTATATTATATTTCTCCAAGAATTCTGAGATATGATTATGAATTATGTGTTCCAAAAGTTTACATACCGTAGATGTTAAAGGAATTGGGCGGTAATTTTGAATGCACTGCTTTTTTCCTGCCTTATGTAGTGGCTTCACTCTGGCAGTCCTCCAGTCGCTCGGCACTTGTCCCTCGCACAATGATCTTGTGAACAGAACGTGCAGGTATTCTGAGGTCCATTCTGCATACCGCTTTAAAAATGTGTTTGGAATGTTGTCCGGGCCGCAAGACTTTTTAATGTCCAAATTTAAAAGCATGTTTAGTATTCCTGTTTCACTTATTTTAACATCGGGTATAGGTGACGTAGGTAATTCGAAAGACGGCATTACGCCATTATCTTTAGTAAAGACGGACTTAAAATGTTTATTAAATGCATTTGCTATTTCCTTGCCATCGCACACATCTTTACCATCAACATGAAATACATCACATTCCTTGGAAGTCGGAGAAATAGAACACCAAAACTTTCCTGGAGCTATGGTTATGAAACTGGTCAGTGATTCACCATAGTAGCGTTGTTTATCGGCATATACTTGATTTTTAAGGCGGGAGGAAATTTCGTCAATCTTTTTTTTGACCGCCTGTGCAGCATGGATTTTTAATCTTTTCTTAAGACGTTTCAATTGCCTTTGGAGTCATAACGTCTCACGGGAGATCCAGGGGTTCCTGCCGTTTTTCTTTTTAGTTATCAGCGGGACAAAACGGTCAATGCACTCTTTTACTAATTTTTTAAACCTGCACCAAAGCGAATGCACATCATCCATGCTATCTGAAAAGTCATCGAAGTTAAGCGAAAGTATGTCAATGATTGATACATCATCGGCGCGAGAAAAGTTTGGGTAAGATGGATATTTAGGCTTGCTATCCAAGACGGCATCAGCAATGGTGAGTAGGGCAGCTTCGTGGTCCGAAATTCCAGGTACTATTTCGTAATTTATATTTGCACCTATTGATCCGCTGACAAAAAGTAGGCCAAGGACTGACTGAGAACTGCCCTGAATTCTTGTTGTTTGTTCCACAATTTGCAATAAATCAAAGGAAAAAGCGATGTCCAACATTGCTTCACCTAAAGCGTCATGTTTTTCAAGTGAGAACGTCGACCAGTCTATATTAGGTAAATTAAAATCACCTGAGAATATAATACGATCACGAAGTTTGACATTCGTGTACAAATATTGTTTGAGATCGTCTTGAAGGGAAACGGTAGAACTAGGGGGCCTGTACATTGCTGCAATAACATATCTAACATTTCCATAGTATGCTTTACAAAAAATACACTCTACATTGGGTATATCAGACATTGGAAAAATTCTCAAGGTTGACTTAAAGAGTATGCTAACGCCTCCACCTCTACCATCACGGTCTTTTATGTATGAACTGTAGCCAGTGGGTACAAACTCACTGTCAAATACTGTGTCGTTAAGCCAAGTCTCAGTCAAAACCGCAATTTCTGGATCGTGCAAAAGCAGAAGAGCCTCCAACTCAGCAGTCTTGTTTAGAATACTCCTACAATTAACATTTAATATTTTCAGGGTCCGAGGTTCATTGGTGAGAAGTCAGTTTGATTTCTTTTTAAGCCTGAAGCGAGAACCTTTCGCTTCGTCCCAACCAAATAGGACGTTATCAACGCTTAGTTTATCGAATAATAACTTTGCTTTGGCTCCTTCGTCTCTCTCTTCTTCACAGCTTTTCCATAATTTTTTACGTATTTCCCGAACTCGTTTTGAATAATCCTCAGCTATTGATATGCCGGAGTCTTTGAGCTTATGACATGATTGCAATATTGACATTTTTTCACGGAAGTCGAGGAGTTTTAAAATGACAGGTCGCACCTTGCTTGCTTCCTTTTTACCCATTCTATTGCATCTTTCGACGCCACTTACCGTTAAACCCAGCTTTTCCTGAAAAACGTCGTTTGTTACTTTCTTTTCCAGTTCATGGTTAGACTCAATGCTGTCCTCCTCTATACCGTAAATGATACGGTTATTTCTTCTACCTCTGTTTTCTAAGTCATCCATTTGGTTTCTAACTAAAGTAAGCTGCCCCTGAAGTTCTGATATGGTAGATGCCATATCTTTCACCTTCGTGGCTAAGACATTTAGGCCGGATAACTGTCTCTCAATACCGTCAATCCGCTCAGTTAAAGAGGAAAGCTTGTCTTCTATCTTGTTCTGTGATGCCTGCAGGCCCTCCATTGTTGAAGTAATCTTACCCTGGCCTGCTAGTAACTCCAATAGCATCTCTTTTCCAGTTGGACCAGGATTTGCTTCAATATCGCCACAAGACAACAGATCTTTCGATAATGTAATAACACAAGACAGAAAGCACTGAACGCTCAGTGGGCAGGGCAGCAGCACTAAAAACGATCGTCACTTCGATAACAATGTTCATATTTGAGATTACCAACCTGAAGTGCAAAGCAAAAGGGATTGCTTAGCATGTTGCCGTGTCTGCTGCTGACATGCCCACTGGCGAAGAAAAGCTCCGGCGGTACGTGACATGACGTCCCCGATGTCGTCAAAGGTGTAGAAGCTGATAGCCAAGGTTGGTCTGGTTCAGTGATGACTCCGTCGGAAAGCAGTACTGCTGATACGGCATCGAATCCTTGAACATGGTTCGCACGTGTCGCTTGATACCACTCACGCGGCGCTAGCAGGGCTCCGAGAAAGACCTGAAGTGCAAAGCAAAAGGGATTGCTTAGCATGTTGCCGTGTCTGCTGCTGACATGCCCACTGTAACAAAAACGTATCAGAACGTCCTGGTTCCCCATGGTATAACAAAACACTTAAAAGATTAAATAACAAAAAAAAGCGATTATTTCGTGCAGCTAAAACTACAGGCACGGCTACCGCCTGGGAGAAATATTACACTGCCGCTGCTAATTACGATACCGAGGTCATCAAAACTAAGAATAACTTCTACTCATCCACCTTGCCTAACATGCTGCATGAAAACCCGGAGCGTTTGTGGAAAACTATTGGCCCCTCCACTTCTAGTATAATTTCTCTGACTGATAATTCTGGTGTTTCCTCTTCCGAATCAGAGGTTCCAAATATTCTAAATGACGCATTTTGTTCTAGATTCACAAACGAACCACTTAATAACCTCCCTGATGCACCCAGTTTTCTTCACTCGCCTATGGATAACATTGCATTTGAACCGCGCGGCATCGCCAAGGCCATCGATAAACTAAAAAATTCTTCATCCGCCGGTATTGACGGCATCAATGCCAAAATCCTCAAAAACACCAAAGACCTCTGCAGTATCATATTGTCTCTGATTTTTCAGCAGTCATTTCCTTCATGCTCATTACCACGGGACTGGCGCATTGGGAAGGTCATTCCAGTCTACAAGAAAGGTAACAGATCTTCACCACTTAACTATAGGCCAATCTCATTAACCTGTGTTTGTTGTAAAATTATGGAACATATCATATATTATCATACTGCCAAGTTTTTATCATCTCGTAACTTTTTTCATTCTAACCAACACGGCTTTCGTAAAGACCATTCCTGTGACACGCAACTTGTTCTTTTTCTTCATGATATACACGCATGCCTAGATCGTAACATTCCCACGGATGCAATATTTCTGGATTTCGAAAAAGCATTTGATAAAGTCCCACACGCGCGCCTAATTCTTAAACTGTCACGCCTAAACCTTCATCCCCTAGTTCTGGATTGGATTCGAGCCTTCCTTACTGATCGTTATCAATTTGTTCTTGCTAACTCACACTCGTCATCCCTCTCCCCTGTCTTGTCTGGCGTCCCTCAGGGGACCGTTTTAGGCCCCCTTCTCTTCCTTATCTACATAAATGATTTACCCTTTAACATCAGATCTAATGTCCGACTCTGCGGATGATTGCGTTATCTACCGCCCAATACATAATTCCTCCGACGCCACCATTCTTCAAGAAGATCTTGCACACGTCGAAGAATGGTAGTACCTGGCTCATGTCCCTAAATAGCAGTAAAACGTCACTTATTTCTTTCCATCGCCGGCGCAACCACCGTGCAAATACTTATACAATTCTCAACAATCCTATTTCGTCTGTTGACTCATACAAGTATCACCACGTCATTGGTGACGTACCACGTCACCAATTCAGCTAATCAAGTTCTAGAGTATTTGCGCCGTAACCTATCCTTAGCTCCCCCTTCCATTAAGCTTCCTGCTTACATAACTTTCATACGTCCTAAACTTGATTACACATGTGCTGCATATGATCCCCACTATACTAACCTAATCACCACGCTCGAAGCAGTCCAAAACCGCGCCGCCAGATTCATTTGCTCAGACTACTCTCATTATACTAGCGTTACAGCACTAAAATCTCAGCTTAATCTCCCAACACTGGCCTGTCGGCGTAAAATCGCCCGTCTTTCGCTGCATCATAAATTTTATCACACTTCCGATCATGAAACTGCCCCGATAACACACGCTCATCGCTTTTCTCGTAATAGTCACCCTAACGCCGTCTACCCTGAACGGGCCCGCACCGAAACATATAAAAAGTCATTTTTTCTTCGAATAGCCAATGACTGGAATGACCTTCCATCCGAAGTGGCGGCCATCATCAATCCTGTTCCATTCAAAACCGCCATCGACGACCATCTGTGTTCATATTAACTCTTTTGTTTGCCCACCCCTCATGTAATGTCCCCTGTGGACCCTTGAGGAAACAATAAATAATAAAATAATAAATAATACTGCGAGAGACAGAGGCTATTTCTACTAGCAGCCTCCTGGACGTCTTTATTAATACGAAAACATTAGATGGTGCATCGACACGAAAACACTTGAGTACGGCCTTAAGGGTATGACGCGATAGCGGTAATAGGTTACCGCCCATGTGTACGAAATTGGACATTTTCGACTTTGCTAAGGTTGATCCTGAAGACGGCGCAAAAAGGACAAGGACAACCCTATTGAAAAAACTCTGCGTGAGTTTGCACGAGAACAGTGATTTTTGTACGATCACGTTCATTTTGCACACGAATGCGCAGAAATTGTGCGTTACCTGTACGCATTCTGTGCGTCCTGTGTGTACATGATCGCGTCCTGTGAGCTGAAAGACGTACACGCACAGTCTTTGTGTGTAAAAAATCGTGGACTCTCGTGGACAACTCTCTGTGCGTGGACATCTGCGTGCTGAGAGGGGGCTTGCCGAAGCTGTGCGTGCTTATGTGCATACTGAGCAAGCTCAGTGAGGCTGCGTGTGGCCATGTGTGCGTTTGCTTGCTTAGTAGCAACTTGTCGAGACTGTAAAGGCCCATTTAGGGTGAAAGCAAACAAAGTTCGAGCATTCAGTTAATGATTACTTCTCAATAATGAGCAATAAGCTCACGTTTTGCTGTTTTATAATTTTCGTCTTGGCGTAAGTACCCATTAATCATTTTCAACTTCAGCAAACAAATAACCAAAAAATTATCTTTTAGTGCAAAATGGTTCCCTTCGATACTGCAGGGACCTGTACATGACAACATGCACACTGAGCAAGAACTTGTCAACATTGCAAGTTCATTGTAAAATAATGTAAAAAACAAGCTTCTAATGACTCTTACAGCATCCTTCAGTTCTTCCTTTAACCAATTCTGAAAGTTACAGATATCTTATAGATGAATGATGAAAGCCATCCAGAGCATTTATGTTGTCGCCCGTCATGCAGACAGCCATATTTCGAAATCAGAAGCAGCACAACCATTTGTTGCTTGCACTCGAAAGGAGTCAATCAATGGAATAACTCTGAAAGGGCAACAGTGTTTGTTAGGTGCAACAAACAAGCTTGGGGATATAATCAGGTTCAATCAAACATGACGTGCAGAAAGCGAATTGTGAGCTGTAACAGGAATGTTACGAGGCAATTTCTAAAACCATTTCCAAAGCAATTTCCAAAGTCATTAGCATAAATTTACATACACGTAAAAAAGCCATGTAAGCCTACATGAAAAGACAGTTTTGAATTCACAGTTGGTGTCAAAAGTTCAGAAATTAGTGCCCTCTCTCAATTTCAGTGACAAATCACAGATCGATTAATTAATTCCCAGTATGGCTCCAGAACAAATCCAATGAATCTCAAATGTGCGAAGTATATATACCACACATGTTGCCTGATTAGCACCAGCATTGCATGATGCATGACGAAGTATCACACTCTTCATTCTTCTTCAATCTGTTTTGAAATTTGCACTACCACAAAGACCATCTGGATGGACTATGATTCCATCATATTGCTGAGAGTCACATTTGGAGACCAAGAGCAACACAACAGTGTGCTGCACATGAGTGGATATAATGCACTGGGACAACTGTGCACAGTTAGGAACGCTTGTAAGGCGTCAGGTATTTGCTTGGGGAATGTAATCAAGTTCAGTCATGTTTCATGTGTAGAAAGGAAGATAAAAGTTGTAGCAGAACTATGAAATCCAACATCCAATACTGAACTTCCCCAGGTGATCTACACACACATAAAGAGCACGAAAGGATAAGCTCAGCGGTACTGTTAAGTTTGATGCCCTTTGAGGTTTGACTTGCGCGTCTGTATGCAACCATCAGATACCATCTTGAAGTTACCAGAATGCCCAAAACAACTTTGTTGAACTGTTCTACTCTAAACTGAAATACTTTTCCTTAAAACATTTTTTTTTGCAACATGCTGTGTAGCTAATTATAAAATAAAGAAAAGAAGCTGGTAAAATTTTCTCATCTCAAGCGTACTGATAAGTACACAAATCTGAGTGCTTTCAAGAGAGGTGACGCACCCGGTATTCAGTGTCCAGAAGCATACATAATGCTGCAGAATCCTATAGCAAGAAAATTTCTTTTAGTTGACAGATGGCTATGTCTGGTCACAAAGTCAATACCAAGTAAGGCGCATATCCTAACCTGCAATTACATGAAGCTGCACGTGCTTCATAGGCTGTAACTCCGCCAATAACTGCTACATATTTCCCACCTCTAGCACGAGTGCGGAATCAATATACAGCATGGAAACAGCAGTTTTGTTGCTTTAGCTTCTTTACTATGCTGTTTAGGCAAGAGACGAGTTGAAATATTTGCATGGGCAGTTCTCGATTGAAGTAACGTAAAAAACATCCGCACTCCTTTCTGCTGAAGCGACTGGTGGACCACTTTTGCATGTCGCATCTCGTATGACTTGCTAAGGGTCCAGACTGACACACGCACTTCGTCAAACCTTCACAGAAAACACTCTTCGCTTTTGCTATAAGCTCCGGCCACAGGCAGTAAGTGTCCCGTCACCGTTCACATCGCAAAAGAAGGCAGCGCTCGCAGGCGGGCAGTTTGAGCTGACAGCGACAGGCGTTGCAGGCACACCGCCGACTAAGTTTCCAAGGAAGCCACACTGTAGAAGGGCGCCGTCTTGTAATCGAAACACACCACAGAAACAATGGCCACTGTCGCTGCTTATGAGCCAGGCATTTTTGCAACGAAGTTAGCAGAGCAATAGGCCGAAAGGTTCGACTCATCAAACGACGGCACCGCACTGCTGACCTCATTATCGTTGTCGACCAGACATCCATAACACATATGCCCCGACGGATCGCTTAATTGGGAGCTGCTACTACTCTTGGATGAGAGCGCGCCCACCGGCAGCACACACCGGTAATCCTTCTTCTTTTGCGATTCCAGCACAGTAACAGCGGCGCACAAGACCGCCCAGCAGCAGCACGAGAAAACAAGCGAAGCTCACGGCAGTGATCTCAGAAACCATGCAGCATGTCGGATAGGCTTTGGATTTGACGCGCTAGACCACGCCCACTCACGCACGCACACACGCACGCACGCATGTACCGACACGCATATTCATGCGTCCACGCGTCACAAATTTCTCAAGTTTTTAATGCTAATATGTGCACAAGAACTTAATTATTTTTGTAACGAAAGTTTCATTTGGTTTTAATCCTTTGCTATCGCACTGCCCAAAAGCATAGAGCCCGAAAGAGACGACCTGGAGGAATGCCTGGAGGCGATGCCTTTCTAAACGGGCCGAAGGAAGCCGGAACTGGCCGAAGCGCTAGCCAACGAACGCAGCGTCTGGGGAGGGACAGCATGGCGGACAGCGTTGCTACGTTTGTCGTCTTGTCGTGGTCCTCCTTTGTGGTGCCGAGGGCGTGAACCATCGCTGGCATGAGCATTTGTCACTCTTCCGATATGTGATGTGCCGACAGCAGTGAAATTCGCTGGTGCGATGTACGAAAACGTGGTAAGGTGCTGAGTAAACCTGTGTTTATAGCGTGCGTCAGCGGGCTCGACGGATAGCGCGTCGTCCTTTGCGCGCCTTCACTGGAAACGCTATGCTGACGGCGGGGCTCATTTCCTCCATGTCGGAGCAGCTGGTGGGAGACCACTACCCGGGTGACATCTCGCATCTTGGGGGTAAGTTAATTTTCTTCGAACCTGTTCATTATTTCAAAGCCTTTGCGCACAACTGGCCACGTCAACACAGCTAGTACAGAGACGCGAAGACGCAGTGCCTATCGCGGCAGCACGCAGCGCTGAAAGGTTGTTTGCTGGCGGCACACGGGCATGAATGCGCGTGTAGTGTCAGTGGTCACACGGTCATGGTCAGTATGCCATGCAAATATGCACAGCTGATCCGATCGCGGGGTGCACGATATCGGCGCCGTACTGCCGCCGTACTGCCGCCGTACTGCCATTCATCTCTCGCCGAGAATGGAATATGTGCCCGCGAATAGATCTTCGGCCCGGGCTTTACATTCTCGCCGCATGTTACGCTGTAATTGAAGTAACAGCGCTCGAGCAGTATAACTACGTAGACTGCGATTCAGCTGTATGCGTTAGGATTGAGCTTCCTCCTCTTTCACTTGTATTTCACTTGTACTTTTATAAATTGTGTATTTAAGGTACGAAGCTCCGTATGATCCAGCTGCGTTCGTACTTATAGCCGAGCCAGTGTAGTCGAGCCTTGAATAGCAGAACGGTGAGATAAAAACAAATTGCTCTGAAGTTTTTCGCCTCTATTTTGGCATTCGCTTTTTCATACTTTGGCTCGGAGCTGAAATGGTACAAACAACTGCAAAATGCACACAGGTGCCCTAGCTCCATTTGGCCTAAATCCCGAAGTTGCAGTGAAATTTAAGGGTAATTGAGCCTTTAATATGTACGAAGAATAAACTTAATTGTTTCATGATTATAACCAATGGCGCAAATAAATCTGACTTTGACTTAAATATGCTGAGGTACCTCTCCAATACCTTATTTGATGTTAAAGGAAAAAGTGTGGTTTTTCTGCAATTGGCACTATTAATTCATCATACCTGTGAGAATGTGAAATCAGTGCTAATCATGCCAGATTTCAAATTGAGGGACGCATGCAGAATTTGAAGCAAACCAGCCTTCTACTGAAAATATCGTTCTGCTGTGGTCTGTTCTTTTGAATGGTGGCATGTATTGTAGAAACGATGCTGGATATCGATATGCAAGTGATGTCTCGTCTGAGGCTAGCTTGTGAATGACTGCCGTGGTTATGAATTTCTTGTTGCCTGGCCCACTTCGAAATGTGGTTAAACAGTCGTGTTCCATTCTGCGACCGGCTCCTTTTTGTGCCTTGCATTTTGCCTTACATGCTTGATTCTAGTCCATTTTTTGCACTGTGCTGCTGTTAAATGTGTCTTTTTACCTTGCAGCAATCTCCACATAGCTTTACCAGCAATGCCTCTTCCAAGCTCTCCAGTATAGCTGTGCCAGCCTTTCACTTGGTGCTAGGATGCCCAGCAAGCAAGCAGGCTTTTGAGGTAAGCACTGAAGACATCTTCCGACACAAGTAGCTTTTATTTTCCTAGTCCACTGCTACTTGTGTGACCCCTCGTTATGTTGATTTTGGCAAGTTAGGTTGCCTATTAAAGGCTCTGTTTTGTTTTTCACCTGCTGCTGTGGCCTACTGCATTGGTGTTCGGCTACTGAGCCCAAAGACGCGGGATTGAATTGTGGTGGCTTCGTTTCGACAAGGCGAAATGCATATTTGCTCGTGTGTTATGCAATGTCAGTGCATGTTAAAGAATCTTTGGTGGTCGAAATTTATGCACAGCCCTCCTCTATGAATGGAGCTATTGTTCAACTTTGAGCCATTAAAGGGACACTGATGGCAAGCTGAAGTTGACCTGTGATGATGAAGTTCCGCATCCTAACCACAAAGACGACACTTTTTCTGAAAGTGGAGCTTTATAAGCCAGAGAAAGCAAAACATACAATTGTCATCAGCACCGGCTGATATCGGAAATAAATTGCGATGCGCTGACTCCGTTTTTTTTTTGGCACAGATTCCAGAGGCTAGGCTGAACTGCCATTCACCTCAGAACAGTTATCATGGAGTCCTTTGTGTAGACTTCATGAGTTCAAATCGAGTGTCGGGAAAATTTTTAAATGTAATTTTTGCGCCAATCATTGTGTTGATGGCCTTTGCGCTGCTGTTAAAACCCGGGATAGCAGTATGGTATCCCATAAAACTAGGTTCAGGACTTGCAGGAAGTGGTTTATCACATTCCGCTAGCTTGTGCAAGAAACTACTTCAGGGATATGTGCAGGTGTCTTTAATGTGTTCCTGAGTGAGCACTAACTCGTTAGGGGGAAGGCAGCTTCTAATCTGGCACTACAGTGCCAATGTCGTGAGTGTAAATCATAAGATGACCCATCAGTGTGTACGCCTGATTTCTGTGACACTTCAGTGGTGTATAGAAGTGGTAAACAAATCTGTAAGGTATTTGATGCATATCTCCAAGGCAACGGCTGTATGAGTAGCGAAGCCATTAGTCAATCTTCAACGGAAAGAATTTTCTCTTTTAGATGACGTGCTTGTATATCAGTGACAGTTATTTGTTGTCCTGCCTTTCGCTGGTGTGGGTCATGTGTGGCGCATCTTCATGCGAGCCTTCTTTTCCTTCACAAAAAATTCAATTGATAGTCCAACCTGTTTTCTTCTCTTTTCCTGTGTTGCATCTTTTGGCTGGTTTTAAATCTGTTACTGAGCTCAGACCGTGATAATTACAGCCGGCAAACAGGGCTACTGAATGTGAGCTTGGCATACATGCGTACTGTATGTGTGAAAGTGCAGTTTACAATATTCAGAAATGCTTGATAGCCTTACAAGAATCTAAAATTTTGTTGGAATTCCTATTTGTTCTCTGTTCAAGTGTCGAGAGTTTTTCCGCTTCATCGTGTGATTAGAGCCACTTTGGTACTTAAGCTGAAATCTTTTCTTTAGCCTGCATGTTTCTCACTTTTGGGACAGAAATGTGGAGGCTAATTAAAAGAGTTCAGCTTAAAAGAGTATAGACACCTAATCTTGGTGGCATGTTTTCTTCTCTATAATGCTGCGGAAGACACTACTATGCATGAATCACCATCTGGTATTCGCGTGAGACCGCTAAATAATTTATAATCAACTTTTTCTGCCATCCTGTTTCGGTGAACAATTTGACTATGGCTATGACATCAAAGAGAGGTTATAGGTCACGTGAGGCGTGGAAAAACTGCACTTATAATCGCTGCTTCATCATTTTAATTCGCTACAGCGCTGACACCAGCATTCCTTAAGAGCCAGAAGTACCAATTGTATTGCAGTTTTTCATGCCTCACGTGACCAATAACCTCGCTTTGACGTCACAGCCATCATTCAGCTGTCGAAACCGAAACAAATACAGCAGGAGAAAGAAATTTGATTATAAATTATTTAGCTGTCATAGGAGGATGCCATGTGGTAATTCATGTATAATACTTTATGCCTTATTACAAAGAAAAAAACACGTGCCAAAATAACCGCTGGTCCTTAAGGGTAATGGAGTGGATTCCAAAAGAATGCAAGCATAGCAGGGGGCGGCAGAAACATAGATGGGCAGATGAGGTTAAGAAGTGTACGGGGATATGGTGACCACACCTAGCAAAGGACAGGGTTAATGTGGAGACATGGGTGAGTCCTTTGCCCTGCAGTGGGCCTAGTCAGGCTGATGATGATGGTATGTGTCGCACCTGCTGCTTCGTGCTATCAGCTGGCCCATGCTTGGCCGACCAGACTAGCCAAATTTGTGATGTGGGTTTTCTATTGCACCTGCATTTGTGTACACAGAGGACTTGAATGGTAGCAGGCGATCCTGTGCATGTGTTCACGCCACAGCACACATGACCCACACTGAAAGCTTCTCTGCCTTTAGTAAGACAGCTGCATCAGTCTGGGGCATAACGTATCCCAGTGCTAGAGTATGAGTAAATTGCTCTCGAATTTTAATCTGGTATCAGGTAGCATAGCGCAAAAGAAGGCTAGCGCGGCTGCCTAATATTCTCTTGGGCAGCTGTGTTGGATTTTCAGTGCCTGTTAGTGTAATCCGTGAAAGTTCACTGTAAACCATTCGTTTCGATGTAAATTAGGAAGTCCTTAGAGCCCTGTACTTTTTAATGATAATAACAAAGTAATGCAGTAATTCAATTGTACCTGTTCTCTTTCAACACAGTAAAGTGCTGCTGGGTCGAGTTCACAGTTTTACTTTGTAGGTGTGCTCAGGCTGTCATCATCAGCAGCAGCAGCCTGACTACACGCACTGCAGGGCAAAACCTCTCCCATGTCTCTCCAATTAACCCTGTCCTCTGCCAATTGTGGCCACCGTATCCCCGCAAACTTCTTAATCTCATCCGCCCACCTAATTTTCTGCCGCCCCCTGCTACATTTACCTTCTCATGGAATCCACTCTGTTACCCTCAAGGACCAGCGGTTGTCTTGCCTTCGCCTTACATTCCCTGCCCGAGCCCATTTCTTCCTTTTGATTTCAAATAGGATTTCATTAACCCGCGTTTTTTCCCTCACCCACTCCGCCCGCTTCCGGTCTCTTAACGTTACACCTATCATTTTTCTTTCCATAGCTCGCTGCGTTGTCCTTGAATTAAGCTGAACCCTCATTGTTAGCCTCCACATTTCTGCCCCATAGGTGAGTACCAGTAAGATACAGCTGTGTTAGACTTTTCTCTTGGGGGATATTGGCAACTGGCTTTCACGATCTGAGAGAACCTGCCATATGCGCTCCACCCCGTTCTTATTCTTCTAGTTATTTCCCTCTCATGATCCGGATCAGCGGTCACTACCTGCACTAAGTATACATATCCTCTTACTACTTCTAGCACCTCGCTACCAATTGTGAACTGCTGTTCCCTTGCTAGGCTGTTGAGCATTACTTTGGTTTTCTGCGTGTTCATTTCTAGCCCCACAATTCTGCTCTGCCTGTCTAACTCATTCATCATGCTTTGCAGTTCATATCCTGAGTGGCTTAGCCAGGCAATGCCATCAGGGAATCTCAAATTACTTAGGTATTCTCCAGTAACTCTTCTCCCCAACTGTTCCCATTTCAGGCCCCGGAATACCTCCTGTAAACAGGCAGTGAATAGCATTGGTGAAATCGTGTCTCCCTCTTCTACACCCTGATTCCACAATGCCTGCATGACAGCTGTGGTTCCACCGAGTCAATTGCTGTCTGGTAGTCAATGAAGGCTATATATTGGGGTTGGTTGTATTCTGCCCATTTCTCTATCACCTGATTGATTGCATGAATGTGGTCTCTTGTTGAGTATCCTTTATGAAAGCCTGCCTGATCATTTGATTGATTGAATTCGAAGGTTGTCCTGAGTCTATTAGTGATTACCTTAGTAAATACCTTGTAGACAATGGATAGTAAGCTGATCGGTCTGTAAATCTTCAAGTCCTTGACATCTTCTTTCTTATGAATTAAAATAATGTTCGCATTCTTTCAAGCTCCTGGTACGCTCGTGGTCACGAGGCAAGCGTATGCAGGGTGGCTAGTTTCTCTAGCATAATCTCTCCTCCATCCTTCAACAAATCTGCTGTTACCTGATCCTCACCAGCTGCTTTACCCCTTTGCATTGCTCCTGAGGCTTTCTTTACTTCCTCCCTCGTTACTGGCGGGTGTCCCATTGCTGTGCTCTACTGCCTCTCTCTGTAACGTTCTGATTACATTCACTACTGTAGAGATTTGTGTAGAACTCTTCGGCTACTTTAACTATCTTATCCATATTGCTTATGACATTGCCCTCTTTGTCTTTTAGCGCATACATCTGGTTTTTACCAGTGATTAGTTTTCTCTTCACTGATTTTAGGCTACCTCCATGCTTTAGAGCATGCTAGGTTTTCTCCATGTTAAACTTTCTTATGTTGGCTACCTTGCACTTATAATTAACTTCGATAGCTCTCCTAGTCCTATTCTATCTCTGAAGTTAGACGTCCTGATGCTTTGGCGTTTCTTCATCAGATCTTTCGTCTCCTGAGATAGCTTGCAGGTATCCTCTCGAATGATCTGACCACATACTTCTGCAGCATGCTGCAATGAATATATATATATGTATTTAAAGATAACAGTTAAGGTGGGAGATTGAGCTTTGAGATTTGCACTTCAACTCGGGAGTTATGCCGCTGCTACACAGAATACTTGATCGCCGTAGAGATATTTCATCATCTCGCACCAAACTGCTGTGGAGCCACTGTCACAGTTGATAATTTTGCTGGGAAGCTGTTGTAGCACTCACGCAGTTTTGAAAAGGTGGTATTCATTGTTTTTGTGCTATTGGCAACAGTGATAATACGCTTGCTGCAGTGTTTTGTGGCCAGCCTTCTTTTTTTTCAGTGAAATAAGTTGTACATTTCATGTTGAGTATTCTTTCAGCGATTAAATTGCTTTGATTTTATTCCTTAGTGTAAGTTGCGAGTGCTCCATGTCTGAGTGCAAATTTCTACCACTGAAAAGCCTTCAAAATCTTGATAGATGTCCACACTGTTCTAGGGACTCTGTGGCTATTGGAAATGCCCATTTAGCTGCATTCAAGTGCCACTGAGTTGATGGCCATTTGAAAGCCTTCAAAATGCCTGTGTGACACGGTTATTAGATTTTGTGCAGGTTTGATGCTGAGCAGCCTGCGTGCTTGAGTCGGGTTTTCCAATGTCTGTATTTCAAACCTGATACTCTTCGAAATCATCATTAGTTCATTAATGGAAGAACTACTTGTGCCCTTTTCTGGAATTTCCAGAAAACAAATTAACTGAATTTTTTTGCATATACTGCTACCTTTTTGCAGGTGCTGCATAGTGAGAACCTGGATCAAGACGCCAACCTGCTGGACTTGGAGAAGCTGAAGAAATTGTTTAGCCACTGTGTGGCACCTGTCATGAGGGATGTGGCATTAATAAAGCCAGTTAAGGTGACCTTATCTATGTCCTTTTGCAAGCATGCTACACACATGAGAGCCATCCCACGAAGCACCATTGCTGCAAAGCTTGTTATCTCACAACATGCATGCTGAATGAGGCAGTGACAGACAGGTGAGGAGGCCTTTAGGTAGGGCATTGGCGTAACGTGTTGAGCAGTGATGTAGGAGCCTTGCAGCCATGCAAGGTATTATCGGTATCATGATGGTAACTCCATTTGACACTGTCTAGTGCTCTGTGAGCCAGACAAGGCTCTTGAACATTCTGGGACTCACCCTTGGCTCTCGGACATTCTGGAAGCCCCACCCGGCTTGCGCATATCACACGAGGATGTCTCCTGCTGTACGAGCCTTACGCGGCTTGCGCACTTTATGTGACAGATGTCTCGCATTTGCGAGCTTGCTCGGCTTGCGCAAATTGTGTGAAATATGTCTCGCGTTCTGCGACCTCGCTCAATCGTCACAATGTGCGTGGCAATAAACACGCAAAGATAGGCACGCAGAATCCACGTTCAGTATTTTCAATAGGGAAGGAAGGCACAAGAAAACAGCGGGACAGGCACCAACTTGTAGCTTTTTTGACGCTCTGTGGTGATACTTTATGGATGTAAGGAATGACCTGAACAGGTTTCTTTTGTACTGCCGGACTTCTGTTATCATTAAGTCGCGTCACTTTCTGTAGTAACATTTCAGAAACAGCCAAAATCAATAAAGCTTTGTAGGGGGCTAGTTGGTCGTGCATACTGTGACTGGGGAGCGCTAGAGTCGAAAGTTTGCGCTCGTGTCTCGTGGTGTTCCTTTGTGGTGTTGTCCCCTTGTCTAGAACCTAGCGCTCCCCCAGTCACAGTAGTCACAGCCAAAATCAATAGAGGTGGGTACCCTGCTTCTTTCAGCCTCTTTTTGGAGAGGCAGTTTTGCCAGAGAAAGCAAAGGAAGTTTTGGAAAAAATGACCAAAATTCAGCTTCCTACCACGCGCCAAGCGTCAAAAATTGGTGGTTATTGTTAGAAGAAGAGCGAAAAAAAAGAAAGAAAAGGGCTAACTTCAAGAGAAACCCACCTCTTGAAAAAGTGTCAAAGGCTTTCAAGGAAAATTGTCTTCTAGCGCTTCAAGCTGACAAAGAAGGTGGTTTTGCTGCCCTGCCGACGGAGTTTGTTCAAATAAAAGGCTTCAGTGGCCATCAACAAGAACTTCAAACGGGTCAAGTTTAACGCACGTACTAGAAAACGAGAAGTACTTACAATCCTGGGTAACTTGCATTTGGATGCCATCAAGAAGGAGCAAAAGATGAAGAGAGAGGCTTCCTTGAAATATTCTTCACGGTTAAAACCCACAAGCCTGGAATGCCGCTACACACCATTGTTTTGGAAAGAGGAACATCGCAACACGTCGTCAGTTGCTACCTTCAGAAACACCTTGGTACATTGGTGAGCGATGATCCCTTCCTCGTGCGCAGTTCTTCGAACGTCGTACAGCAACTTGAGTCTCTGCCTCCTGTGGAACACAATGGTTTCTTCATCGGAATTGAAGAATTATATTATTCTATTCCCCACGAACTCCTTAGTGCGGTCAGAGACAAGATCATGACAACAGGTGCAGTTCACTTTCAAAACGCAACTGGAATTAGCAGCGGCCGCTTTGTAGCCTTGCTAGAATTCTACTTGAACTCGACCACCATTTCTTTTGAACGAAGCTTCTTTGTGCAGACAAGATTGTTTGTGAGTTTTGTTTTATGGAGGTTTAACGTCCCGAAGCTACTGCGGCTATGAGGGACGCCGTAGTATAGGGGTCTGGAAATTTTGACCACCTGGGGTTCTTTAAAGTGCACTGACATCGCACAGTACTCGGGCCTCTAGAATTTCTCCTCCATCGAAATTCGACCGCTGTGGCCGGGATCGAACCCGCGACCTTCGGGCCAGCAGCCGAGCGCCATAACCACTGAGCCACTGCGGCAGCTGTTCAGAGAAGAGGTGTTTGTATAGTTCTTCTGCGGTACCTATACTTTGGGCCATTTTCCTGTCAGCCGTTGGGAATGAAATCAAAAGTCAGCTAAATGACCCGCACGTTGTTTCCGTTTTTAGATATATGGATGATTTTTTGATTATTTACAAGGAAGTTCCAGACTCTGATTTAGCTGCGGCTGTAACAAGGGCGCCATCCGCTTTCACCAATCACAGCCAGGGCCTCATGTTTACATGGGAGGTACCTGTTGATAGCGTACTGCTGTTCATATACTTAAAGCTGGTTTTCATGGAGGATCGTCTATGCTGGGCGTACAACCCCATGCAGATCTAACAAAGGATTGTTGCCATTTGGCAGTGCCCATTCGAAGCTCGTCAAAAGAGCGATAATTGCCAGTTCCCTTCAGAACGCTCTATGATGTATCACATGATGGCTGTGAGTTTTCGCGCCCATATTCAGAAGCTGAAAGAAGCAGAGTACCCGACCCCATTAATTTTGGTTGTTTCTGAAATGTTGCGCAGAAGGTGAAGCGACCTCATGATAACAGAAATCCGGAAGTACGAAAAAAAACATGTACAGGTCATTCTTTACATCCATAAAGTGTCCCTTGGCATCAAAAAGTTGCAAGTTGGCACCTGTCCCGCTGTTTTCTTGTGTCTTCCTTGTCTTTAACCCTTTTGCGCTGTCTCCAGAATCAAGATTAGCTAAGAACCAACTGGCCCAAACCAAAGTACTTCTCGACTTTACATTCATAGATTCCTGGGGTCCTCATACCACTCGTGGCGCAGTGGGGCAGTGGGGCAGCGGTAAAAGCGATGCGCCACTTCCCTGCAGTGGCATGTGTTGCCACATGGGGCTTCTGCGACCCAGGTTGCTCTTCTCGAGCAACCTCTCCCGACCAATGATTAATTTAGCTGCTGCCTGTTATGGTGATCAGTTTTCTCACAATCCGATGGGCAGGCTGTGATGACACCACAAGGTCACGTGACCTAAGTGGCCCACCTAAGATGCTTCACCGGGATTTTTGGCTCACAACGCCGACGACGACACCGAAGACGCCGGATTTTCTGCACAACAGGAGCCTTAACGCTATCGCGTAAAAAGTGGCTGTGTTACAAAACTCTCGATTGTTAGTCGAAATGGTATGACGTCACCAATAGAGGGAAAATACGAAATGTTGACCAGTAATACTGTGTACTAGTACTTACAACTGCACCAACTTCAAATGAAGAGGATAAGAATAGAATTGAAATAAGCCGCCGCGGTGGCTCAGTGGTTACCGCGTTCGGCTGCTGAACCGAAAGTAGCGGGTTCGATCCCGGCCGCGGCGGTCGAATTTCGGTGGAGGCGAAATTCTAGAGGCCCGTGTACAGTGCGATGTCAGTGCACATTAAATCGAACTGGTCGAAATTTCCGGAGCCCTTCACTACGGCTCACTTAGCCTGAGTAGCTTTGGGACGTTAAACCCCCATAAACCAAACCATAAGATTTGAAATAAAATTACTCTAGAATTGGAGTAGAATTTGAGTGGTTTCGCATTTCTCGCACGCTAGTTCCTTAAGTGCTCCCGCTAATTTTTTGTTCTTGCAGTGGCCGCCCAAGAAGAAAGATGAAATTTATATAGTTGTTCCTTGTACGTACTGCTGTGCTCGTTTTGATAAGCGTTTTGTTTTTTTTCTCGGACTGATTTTTATTTTTGTCATTAGTGAACCAATCCTTTTTTTCTCTGCACATCCGGTTTAGTGACATGTATCTTGCTCGCCTTATTTTTAATTTCTTCCATGCATTTATTTTCTTTTCGTCCGCGCCACCAGAAGCAGCAGTCCTCACGTTTGGTGTGCACCCATAGAGAAAACTTCACTTTTTTTTTCTCTTTCTAGAGGAATTAGAATGAATTTATCTTATCTGTTATACTGTAGGCTCACGACTATAGGTAAGTGTAACCGTTCTCAAAAGAGATTAACGTCATAGACTTCAACCGGTTTACATCCAGCATTCCGGCTCGACAGTATACGCGATTCTGCCATACTTTGTGTCTATCTTGTGCCGTTAAGACAAACTAAATTTCACCACGCTGTTAAAGAACGCAAGTGTAGTGTTATTTCTATTTCAACAGGCTGTGAGACTATGACGCTGAGAGGGGCGGAACATGTTACTTGGCCTGTTCGTTAATTATTCAATATGAATAGCAAACCTGTCCTGTCTTCTCTACATCGTTGTATTCCATCTGAGCGGCACTGCAATTTCTTCAATACTAAGACGAAGGGTTTTTTTTTCTTTTTTTTTCGAACAAGTAAGTTCAAATCTGCTGACGAGAATTGTCTAGAGGAGACCCATATAGGGCTGTACGGCTGTGGCTGGCCGCTGTCAGGGATGTGCTGTCCTTGCAGGAAGGAATGAGGTGAAGAGGGGAGTCTACTTGAGAAGACAGACAGCACAACGGAACAAGGAGCCTTCAGGAGGCAGCGTAGACCAGTTCGTCGGGCCGACGTAACTGCGAAGTTGTAGCGGCACCAGCCCGCACCTATTCACTTGTGTCTGCCAAACGCGATATCCGGCCTCTATCGGAGGTATACTAAGGAAACTGTTCTCGCGTCCGTGGGCGGTGATGAAATAAGCTGCACCCAGTGCGGGTCTGATATGACCGAATCGGTCGCTTCGTCCAAGCCAACTCGTTTTTTACTCGATAGATTCAAAGAATTCTTTTATGCGCCAAGTTGCATTTGGCTTTGTCTCAGAGAAAGGGTTTTGTGGCCGCCGCGGTGGCTCAGCGGTTACGGTGCTCGGCTGCTGTCCCGAAAGACGCGGGTTCGATCCCGGCCGCGGCGGCTAGAATTTCTTTGGAGGAGAAATTCTAGAGGCCCGTGTACTGTGCGATGTCAGTGCACGTTAAAGAACCCCAGGTGGTCCAAATTTCCGGAGCCCTCCACTACGGCGTCTCTCATAGCCTTAGTCGCTTTGAGACGTTAAACCCCATAAACCAAACCAAAGGGTTTTGTAGACCGCACCGTATTACGAGAGGCTGGCTTTCTTTCTACTGTATGCAAGACTGTCCAAACCTCTATGACGCAGCTGTATAGTCGCAGACAAGTAGCAAAAAACTCTGACTTCGGGATGCATGTAAGAGGAATCGCAGTTTAGCTGGGTTTTAAGCGCTCCATGCATTTAAGCGTGACTATGCGTTAAATCCAACACAGCGAGGATCGCTTTATATATATATATATATATATATATATATATATATATATATATATATATATATATATATATATATATATATATAATGTGCGTGCGTGCGCGCGCCTTTCCTTTGCTGCGAGTTTGGCCGAAAGTCGAGATATAGCCTTACACGGTCTTCTCAGGAGCGCGTACGCAAGTTCGCGGTGTCTTTCAGCGTTGCAACAAGCTGGCAAGAATGCGCTTCTGAAGAGCGATCCTCGCTGTGTTGGATTTAACGCATAGTCATGCATAGTCACGCTTATATATATATATATATATATATATATATATATATATATATATATATATATATATATATATATATATATACGGGGTGTTTCACCTAAGACTTTCTGCAATTTTTAAAAATAAGCTATTTGAATTAGATGCGCGCTTTTTCTGGCATAGCATTGCCAGTGGTGTAGTACATCATAATGCACCTAAGACGTGCTAACTAGCAGGCTTGTTAACCAATATTTAATAGTTAACTTTTAAACTATTACCGTTAGGCTCCTTAATTAATAAGAGGCATGCAGCCCACCGTAAGTAATGTCCATATCAGTTTTTAGAATTTCGAGAACGCGATTATCCTCGGCGCTGTGGCCCAACAAATTTCGCCTACATCGCGCCAAAATACATGTGGTTTGAGAAGCTTGCAGGCAAAGCAACCTCTCCAGTGCACGTAACTCGTCGAAATAGCCAAAATTTGTTGGGCCACAGCGCCTAGGATAATCGCGTTCTCGAAATTCTAAAAACGGATATGCACATCACTTACGGTGGGCTACATGCCTCTCAATAATTAAGGAGCCCAACGGTGATAGTTTAAAAGTTAACTATTAAATATTGGTTAACAAGCCTGCTAGTTAGCACGGCTTAGCTGCATTATGATGTACTACACCACTGACAATGCTATGCCAGAAAAAGCGCGCATCTAATTCAAATAGCTTACTTTTAAAAATTGCAGAAAGTCTTAGGTGAAACACCCTGTGTGTGTGTATATATATATATATATATATATATATATATATATATATATATATATATATATATATATATATATATGTATATATATATATATATATATATATATATATATATATATATATACGCAGACAAGGGAAGGGGAATGAGGGGCTCGTTGTACATATGAGAGAAGCCAAAAGCCACAGAAACCAAGGGAACACAGGTGATTTTTTTATATTTATCTTCTCTGTGGTGTTGATCAATCGAAAATATTAAAGAATATGTATTGTTTAAATATAACTGATTAGAAAAGCAAAAGAAAAAACAACCACATGCCGCCGGTGGGAACCGAACCCACGACCTCCGAATTACGCTCCGGGGGTCTACAACTGAGCTACGGCGACGGCTGTCTGATCTGCTTTCGGGGGTATTTATGTTTACAGGTGATTTAACCTTGAGAGTATTCACCATCGCCACCTACGTTCATAAGCGGCGGACGTAGTACGTCCTGAGTTACCGCTGGTGTGACGTGGAACGTCATCGAACGGCGAGGGTAGTAGCTGTGTGCGAACTCTCTTATGCTTCCTAAGGCATTATCGTACATGCATTTTGTGCCTTTTATATAACCACCGCATGCTCTGTACCGCAGTGCGTTACGTTTGCATATAGCCACATGCATTTTGCCTTCTGTGATTACTTTTTTAAGCGGCCCTAACCTGGAATCACGATATGTAATCACATCTTGTTTACGCCATTGCAGTTTCATGTTACTGCCTCGCCACGTGGCTTTTTCGGACTACAGATTTCTGTTTTTGTTGTTTTCATGCCATGTTGATATCGCCAACCTATATATATATATGACGCCCTTAAGTGCGGTCCCGCGGCCGAAACGTCATTAAATTGCTCTAAGCTACAAACGTCTTGATATATTTTTTGCGTATATTTCTAACCAAGCCCAAGCAAGTTTTCTCAAAATATTGGTACGATCGGCTCCGGAAAGACGTCTGTCAGGAACATCGACCTTAAATTCCCCAGCGCGTCAGCTACCACCGTTGTCCTAGGTGACTCGCAGACCAAGCTTTTGCATGAGTACTTTAACCCTCAAGAAATCGATACATCGGCTTTTGTGTCCCAGTACGGAGCCCACATCAGCGATGTCCGAGCCCTCCTGAACTTTGTGCCCCCTACGACGAAGACTCTAATTTTGCACGTTGGGACTAATGACCTTACTTTCAGCACAGGTCTCACAACTTTCCAGAAATACCGCAGCCTAATTGAATTCATCGCCAAAGCACTTCCAGAGATTAAACGAATCTATGCCAGCCTAATTCTGCGAAGGACGAGCAACGGGCGTCGAGGCGCCTGCAACCATATTTTGGTCATGCGTACCTAATGAACAAGAATTAGATATGTAAAATAAATACGAATTCAAAAAGACAGTCGAAATCACAAAACTAAAGATGAAAAAATTTGAACGTGACTGCGTTGATCCCCCGGCGGCTCTAAAACAAGTGGGCTACGACGTTCCATTCAAGGCTTGTACAAGGACCAAACCTAGCCCATTACTATCTACTAGCACTGTAAACTTATCCAGCATTAGCCTTTCTAGTGCCGAAATAAGCGTCCTTTCACACGGCCTCAATTTTTGTCCTGCCACTGGCAGATACGTTGAATTTTCTTTGATAAAAGACCTCGATAACTTCGCGCGTAACCTTAGGCTCAGAAAGTATTTCCACCGTCGCCCCAGCACCACTGACGTAGAAAGCAGATTGCCTTTCCTCATACACTGGACGCCGCCTTGCCAGCGCGACAAGTATCTCGATATGTATACCAAAGCGGTACAACATGATGTTTTAGAAGCCTACAAGAAACCAGTGCCTTTCCGGAGTAACATATCAAATGAAGAATCCGAGGCAATAAAAAAACTGGCGACGTCTTCAGATATCATAATTAAGCCGGCAGACAAAGGCGGTGCCATAGTTATTCTAGATATGTCCGACTACGTACGCGAGGCCCTCAGGCAGCTTGAAGACAAAACATTTTATCGACGTCTCGATTATGATCCGACAATAGAATACAAATCCGAAATCAGCAGTATTCTGACCAGCCTCATGAAAGCTGGCGAAACAACTGAAAAAATATTCCAATCACTAGTCCCTCTTAGCCCAGTCGCTGGTAGGTTTTACTTATTGCATAAGATACATAAACAAAACACCCCTGGCCGACCCATCGTCTCTGGTGTTGGTACTGTTACGGAAATGCTCTCAAGTTACGTCGACTCGCTCATCAATAATATTCCTGCCATGTTTCCTTCATTTGTAAAGGATACCACTCACTTCTTCAGCGATACAAAAGACCTCACAATCCCTACCGATTCCCTGCTTGTCACTCTAGATGTAATTTCGCTTTACACGAATATACCACATAAGCATGGCATCCTGTCCGTAATGAAAGCGTATAACCAACACTGCCCAGACAGGCCAGTTGATAGTTCCACTTTAGGCACTCTCCTACGACTGATACTTGAGTTTAACAACTTTGAGTTTAACGATGTACATTATGTTCTGGTTAGTGGAACTTCTAGGGGTAAGAAAATAGGCCCTAATTATGCTAATATTTTTTATGGGTTGCCTTGAAACCGCGTTCCTAGAGAGCCAGAGCTTAAAACCTTTCTTCTATAGAAGATTTTTTGATGACATCTTTCTTGTCTGAGATCAAGGGGAAGCAGAACTAGGCACATTAATTGCAGAATTTAACCTTTACCATCCATCAATCTCCCTTTCGCACTCTTACTCAGCTTCAAATATTAATCTTCTTGATGTGTCAGTGTCAGTGCGTAACGGTGAACTAATTACCAGCCTTTATGGGAAGCTTACGGACTGCCATCAGTACCTCCACTTTAATAGTAGCCATAAAAAGCATTGCAAGACGAGCATTCCTTACAGTCAGGCAGCCCGCTTCAAAAGAATATGCTCCGAACCCTAAGACTATAACCGAAACCGTGAAAAACTTCGAGAAGAGCTAACCAAACAAAAATATCCCCCAAAGATGATTAATGATGCCATTCAACGAGCGGACGAACTTGACCGTAGGGCCCTTATTGGCAGACCTAAAGAAGCTGCGCCACAACCGCGAACTATCCTTGTGCTAACTTACTCAGCATCAGTGCCTAATGTAACGCGCATTCTGAAAAGGCATCACAATATCTTAAGCAGAGCGAGCGTTTGAACGATACCATTGAAGAACCACTTAGAGCAGTCTACTGACGTGCTAAAAACTTACGTGACCTCTTAAGTTCTTCCAAAATAACCACTCCAGTTTTTAACGGCTGTTCACCTTGCAAAAAACCCCGGTGTAAAGTTTGTTTCCAAATGACCACGTCACAAGTAGCCGTCAGCACCGCTTCTAATTACAAGGTAAAGATAAAAGTCAATTACACATGCGACACCGAAAATGTTCTCTATCTGCTTGAGTGTTCTATCTGCCGACTTCAGTATATTGGGCAAACTGCGACATCATCTCGGTTGCGTTTTAATAACCACAAAGCTCATAGCACCAGTCTTCCTAATTTGCCATTATCCAAGCATGTAAGCATTCAGGGTCACTCATTTGATAAACTAAAGGCTACAACTTTGGAATCAGGATTTAGATCACACCACGATCGAGAAGTCAGGGAATCGTCCCTAATTCTTAAATTTAAAGCTGCCTCGTCAGGCATGAACGAATGCGTTTAAAATTAACCTGCCTGACGTAATTCGTCTCGTTCGACGACCTTGCAAATGTCACTGGGGTCGTGACTGGTGTCCTGTATTTAAACCACGCAAACGTTGAAACTTGTGATATGCGCTGTTTTTATTTTATTGGTTAATTTCCCAGTAATATAATAATTTTTTTTTCATTACTGTGCATCATTCTCGTAAATGCATTTTTTGCCTTTTATATAACCACCGCATACTCTGTATAGCAGTGCGTTACGTTTGCATTTCGCCACATGCATTTCGCATTCTCTGATCACTTTTTGAAGCGCGCCTAACCTGGAATCACGATATGTAATCACATCTTGATTACACCATTGCAGTTTCATGTTACTGCTTCGTCACGTGCCTTTTTCGGACTACATATTTCTGTTTTTGTTGTTTTCATGTCATGTTGATATCGCCAGCCTATATATATGACGCTCTTAAGCATTGGCGCTTTTTTTCCGACGAAGGCCGGTCTCGGGGCTGAAACGTCATTAAAGTGGTCTAAGCTACAACGCCTTCATATATTTTTTGCGTGTATATATATATATATATATATATATATATATATATATATATATATATATATATATATATATGGTTTGGTTTGGTTTATGGGGTTTAACGTCCCAAAGCGACTAAGGCTATGAGAGACGCCGTAGTGGAGGGCTCCGGAAATTTCGACCACCTGGGGTTCTTTAACGTGCACCGACATCGCACAGTACACGGGCCTCTAGAATTTCTCCTCCAAAGAAATTCTAGCCTCCGCGGCCGGGATCGAACCCGCGTCTTTTGGGTCAGCAGCCGAGCACCATAACCGCTGAGCCACCGCGGCGGCTATATATATATATATATATATATATATATATATATATATATATATATATATATATATATAACGTGCACCGACATCGCACAGTACACGGGCCTCTAGAATTTCTCCTCCAAAGAAATTCTAGCCTCCGCGGCCGGGATCGAACCCGCGTCTTTTGGGTCAGCAGCCGAGCACCATAACCGCTGAGCCACCGCGGCGGCTATATATATATATATATATATATATATATATATATATATATATATATATATATATCGTCTTCAACGTGGCCGGGGGCCGATGGAGATCGCTCGATGCGGTCCGCAGATCGCGAGACTCTCCCTCTTCGAATACGAAAGTGGAGCGAGCGCTGCACGGGTCTGTGAATGTAGGGCGCCGCGAAGTACTTATAAGCGGCACTGCGGCCGCGCCCCGCAGCGATCGGGTGCCACTGCCCCCGTGCCGATGCGGGCGTGCAATTTCCTACTGTTCCGGCAAAGATCGCTCGCTTCCGTAGCGCTGTTACAAAGAGAGTGCGCAGCGAGATTTAATCGAACTCAAAGTGCGCTCTAGCTGTAGACTGGGACAAAACGACGACTACCGTTTAGCATGTGGCTACACTTGCAGAGCCATTCACTTCCCTACTGCCTGCTCGGAACACTCAAACGTCATTTACAAACTCATCCACAGCTTAGGGCCACCGTCCAGCGGACTGCAGGTAAATCTACGGTTTAACGGAATAGATTGGGGCAAGCCTTCACCAACAGCAGTATACCGAGTCCATCCTTCCAGTGGCTCACGAATATGACCCTAGAATGCACAAATTCATAGAAAGGCCATCCTCAGACAGATAGCGACGGCTCAACAACAACAGGTTTTCCGCAGTCCGCTGTAGCGCCAGGGCAACTCGATTACTGGCGAGGCGCTGAGGCTCACCCGCTCCTCCCCGTCCACTGTATGTACCCTATCTGGCACAATCCCGGCCAACCCAGCCGAAAATAATTCGGGGAATACCCTGATGGCATTCCTACACTCCGGGACTGCCCGCACGTTCAAGCCACTGTCCCCCTATTTCCTCTCGGAAATCCTTGTTAGAAAACGCCCCATTTCGGGGGCGAACTGGCACGCACGCACGCACGCGCGCGCGCGCGCGCTCACACACACACACACACACACACACACACACACACACACACACACACACACACACACACACACACACACACACACACACACACACACACACACACACACACACGCGCACACGCACACGCACACACGCACACACGCACACGCACACACGCGCACACGCGCACACGCACACACACACACAGCGCTAGCGTTAGCGCTTTTGTGGCGCCCCCGAAAGTGAGCGACATGCGTGAGTATGTCACACGCTCCTGCAGCTGAGCGACTTGCCTTTGGGGAAAAAAAGAAATGAACTGCATTAATGTACGTTGCTGGGAGAATTGCGGACTCTCCAGTTCATTGTGAATGAAAAAAAGCTTAAAAGAAAAATAATTTAACAAAACTTCTGTTTGGGCTAGATGGTGCATAGCTTGTAAATGAAATGAAATTTAAGCGCACACGAAAAACGCACACAAGAGGAGGATACACACAGGACTAGCGCCTGTCCTATGTGTATCCTCCTCTTGTGTGCGTTTTTCGTGTGCGCCTAAATTTCATTTCATTTATAAGAAAAATAATAATGGCTGCCGAAATTAGTGCCTTCAATTGCTAGTCAGCGCCCTTGTGTGTACGTTCTATGCCTCGTACCGTTTTGTGGCGCTGTTTTAGTGTTTATTCTTTTCGCTGTTGCCTAGCAGCTTTTAACGGCGTTCAGGGGATGACTTAACCTCTACAACCTTAGTTTAGCCCGACTTATGCAGCGCATCACACGCCTCAGCATTTATTACTGAAACTGTAGGCTAGAGCGCTGTAGGTCGCAATATACGTCTAAGTCCCCAGGCCATCGGACCTGCTCGTGAGCCATGTAATGGGGCACCCATAAAAACTGTGATGCTCCGGACGTATGAAAGGGCTAGCTGTTCTCACTCGCCAGTGATTCGGAGCGCGGGAGGAGGAATGCCAGCCGCACTGCACGACACAGCAGTCATTATCATTTGGTAAGTACTTCTGACCGAGGCGGTGTGTATTAAATGGTTCTACAGCACCTCCAAATTTTAAATAATCAGTACCGCATGTTCTTGTCCACCACGTTTGCTCGGTGGTTATGCCGTTCGGACTCTGAGAACGCGTTCGTGTTTTCGAATGGGTGGCGATATATGGATGGAGACGAAATGGAAAAACGCCGGGTGTGGGGATGCCACGTCCAAAGCCCCGAAGTGGAATTTACCCCAGAGTCCTCCACACAGCCAATCGCACCCGCATGCGAAGTACGAAAGGCAGTACTTGCTTCGCGCAAAGAAACCAAATGTACCCGTAACTCTGGCGTTGATCCTGAAGCCATTAAGGGTATGCGTTCAAAGGAAAATTCTTAAAATCAACTAGAATCTCACCGGAAGGTTACCACCGTGTAACGCGTGATACAACATCTACTGATGTATTTTTATTTCGCGATATACTGAGGTGAAGAATTTGAGAGTGACATGCATATATGTATAGTTGTAGAGCGCTTTTAGATTTCCATTCATACTCGTTCTTCCGCTACCACTCCTTTCCAGTCCGCCGCTCCAGGGCCACGGCGCCACCGTCGCTGAACTTCTTCTCGGTCAGCGCGTTTCGCAGCAGTCACCACGTACGGGGCGTGCCACATTCCCCCGCTCTCGTCATACTCTCCATTTTCCTGCCACGGTAACCACCTTCCGGATGGTTCCCGTGGCAACCCCTCTCCATTTCCAACCGCGCCTCCATATCCTGGGGAGTCTAATGAGTGGCGGCGACGCAGAGTCGAGCCGATGTCGTGACAATAGCCGCTCTGCAGTGTACGGTGAACCGGGACACACACAATGAGGGATGATGATCACCGTCGCGCTGATGATTGCGTCGGTACAGACCACGATGGTTTCCAGCATTACCTGGAATCCACTGTACCCGCCTTAAGCTCCCATTCATTTCAGCGCCGTAGACGCGCTTCCTAAACTACATACGCTTCTGGAATTGTCAGCAAGCTATGCCTTGGTTGATATGCTGCGACCACGGCAGAGAGCTAAGCTTCTTTTTTTCTCTGTCGAATGATACCTTGCGCGCAGGGTTTGACAGCAGGTGTTCTAGCTAAGCCCCACGTGAAAGCGCCATAACTACACAGCGACTCCAACATTTCGGGTTGTTGCGAATATGTATGCGCTATTTAGCAGCTGGAAAGTTAAACAAAGCCCCATCGTATTCGAGAAAGCAGCGGTAGCCCTTGTGATCTGAGCATCTGCCCCCTATGCTCACAAGTTTTCCCCTGACCTGGTGAATGGTTCCCTCTGGGGCGAAATGCTTGGAAACAAAGGTTATTCGACCCCATGCTTGTACATACGAAACCCCTTGTGCCATGACGTTCTTTGGCCAAGCTGCCCTTTTGCGATTAAAAACTACCGTCGTTATCATTATTTTCTAATTGCTGCAGTCATCGTTGGCTGCAGAAGGTCACGACCAATCAATACTCACATCCGCTCCCCACTCACATGTACTCACTCACTCTCACATCCACTCACGCTCGCATCCGCTCACTCACACTGTAGCGTCCACTTACACTCACAGCCACACTCACGTCCGCTCTCAGAAACACATATGTGAGTGCGTGAGTGAGGGGAAATGAGTATGAGTGACTGTGCCGACCTATGTAAAAGCCCTCTATAGGCTCATCAGCTTTGCTTTCCAGTTATTGATTATAGTCGTACACAACTCCACAACGAAGCGGCAAATGCTCCTCAAGAGAGGTCCTCGAGCCAATGGCGCCTAGCGATTGTCAGGACATCGCAGTTAATGCATGGTTAATCCCCTAGCACTTTTCAGCGCCCTGAGATGTCACGCTACCATTTACAAGAGGATAAACCATGGCGTAATGAGAACTGGTCTACATTATTGGCTCGAGGGGTATTTTCCGTTTGGTTCTTGAGTTGCATCCGACAATAGTTATTTTCAGCTGAAAGTGTTCTTTTCTTATGGAATATATTTGTGATGCTTCCGCCGACGCTTTTGCCACTTGCACTTTTTAACAGCGCGAAAAGACGGCGACGTTTGCACACACAACAACACGAGCGCTCGTGTTGTTGTGTGTGTAAACGTCGTCGTCTTTTCGCGCTGTTAAAAAATGGATAACCACCAACTCGCCCAGCTTTCTGTTCTTCTTAATACCACTTGCACACCGCTAATAACCACGCGTTGCCACCACGGCAACCGCAAGAGGGAAGCCTTAGCGCCACCTGTGAAAGTTGCCGGTCCTTTCCCTTTTTTCTTCAGGAAACAGCGAACTACAGAGACGCCGACAGCTGGAAAAGCAGGCGCGTGGAAGCAAACCGTCTGGGTCCTCTTTTCGTTTTTTTTTTTTTTGCCGCTCATAGGCGTGCGCGGGTTTCAGAGAGCGACAGGATCCACGCCGGCCAGCGGTAACGTGCTTTTCTCGTCTTGGGATGTTGAGGTTAGTATACAGGAGAACGCCTGCACCCTGCTGGCCTTAGGCAGGCGGTCTCTCTGCCAGCTGCTTTGATGTCGGAGCTGCCGGCGAGAGGCCAGACGGCGCCGGTGCCTCAAACGCAGCCGCCGGCGCAAGAACTGGCTACCGCGTTATCTCCCATGAGTTGCGAGCAGTTTAACTACGCCAGGATTTAAAGATAAACCGTGACCGCGTCCTCTCAGTATAAACGCATTGCTAGACGAAAAGAAGCGGACATGTTACCCGTAAACAGTCGGCATGAAATATCGGTCTCTGGAAGATGCGTTCCTGATACGGCGTTGCCATGGGTTTCTTTTGGAAACGTATTTAAACCGTTTTTTTTTCAAAGATTTGGCTCACGAGTGCTTGCACCCCAGCCGTTCTTCGAACTTTACCATCCGTGGACACATGACTCGCATCCCGCCACCCTGTAGGACTTCCTGGATGCCAACAGAATATATATGTCGTCTTCATAATCATCGTTATCGACTAAGTCGAGCTCACAGCAAAGCAGGCTTTCCTCCCTCAGTGATTTCTGGTCGACCCTCTCCTGAGCAAGTGGCGGCCCCGCCATATCCTAACAAATCTCTTAACCTCTTTACTCCACCCGATTTTCTGCTGCCCTGGACTACTTTTTTGGTGTGTTGGTAGCGTTTATTATAACAGTGTAACAGCCCACGTAAGTGTCAATTACCGCGCCTCAAATTAAACTTTTTTTTTATAAAGTGACTCTAAAGAGAAATTATAATTTCAATAATTGAGATGTTTTCATGATCGGTTCTCTTCCCTTCCACATGAGTATTGTATAAGCCACGCGAGCAGTGCATTATTTGCGGCGCAAGGAAAGTTTACAACTAAAAAAACTGGGCTCCGATTTACCTGGTTAAGATAAATGCGACTTATGTGCGCTAGCACATTGGCCCTTGTTGTGCTTTGTTTATCTTTGTTTAGCTTTTTATAAACTTCAAAACTCGATTTGAACCCAACTGCTCCTGCAGCTTACGATAAGTCGCCTGAGCTGCTCGTTGCGATCTGAGTCGTCGATGCGTCTGCTGCGCGGTCTCTGAGGCCACTTGTACGCGCCTCTCTACTCCACGCTCCTCCGGCGACTTCACCGTTCGCCTCTTCTTTCTCGCTCTTCATCTTTTTCCGCAACCCGTTTAGCAAGGTTAAACTGTCTTCGCCGCTCTGCTTCGGCTTGCCGTCTTGCTATATCCACTGGATCGGTTGACTCACGCTCTCTTCTTTTGCATGTTCACCTCGCAGTGCACGTCATTCGGCGTCGGTATCTGTAGAAGTATCAGCTCCGTCCATGATTTAGCGTTTGCTGTACTCCACGTTCCTCCAGCGACATAATCCTTCGCCTCTTCTTTCTGGCATGCACGCCACCCCGTTTCTCGCTCTTCATCTGCACACCCTGTCTCCACTTGGCTGCAGCTGGCGCGACACTCCTCCGAGGTTCCCCGAGCTTACCTGAGTTACTCCGAGATTCACCTGGACATAACGGCTTTTTCGCTAGTGACCCATCTGTAGTCCTAGCACACTAAAAATTGCCTTTTGACGGTAAGCCAAGCGTCTGGGCAATGCTGAAGGTCGTCTGATTTCACGAAGCATATGCCGCAAACATCAAAATAGCCTGGAAATAAGCCGCTATGGTTTTCGTTTTGTTTCACTGCGCCGTACGCCCTTTTAACGTCTTTTTTTTGTGCGCAGCATATTTAGTATCCCTTACTCAGTTCCTGTTTTGCAGTGCACTCAGTGGTTTGACTTCAACAGGTTTGTTTGAGCAACTCGTGCACGTATGGTAATAGCGGTTGCATTTGCCTCCATCACGGTGCTGGTGCGTATGTGTCTAAAGCTATGCCGATCATTTCCGCACGTCCGATATCTCAAAACTGAAAGGAAACCAGACTACTCTTCTTGCGGGTTGTCAGTGCTATTCTCAAAAGACGTGAGCTTCCGAGAGGCCAAGTAAACAAGAAGGAAAATAATGCGCCGCAGAAGGCACCTGAAGGAGGTTGTGCGTGCGCGTGCGCGTGCGCGCGGCGCGCGTGTGCGTGCGTGCGTGTCTGCGTGCGTGTGTGCGTGTCCTCTTCAGACCCCGCGTGCATTATAATGCGCACATTTGTCTTACGGGATTGTTAAAATACCGATCACTTCTGCAGCCTAAGGGCCTTTGGAAGTCAGAGAGCACTAGCTGTTCTCCGACATAGTCACACCTTCAATAGCTGTGTGTCCATAAGGCGGCTCTGAGCAGCAGTCCAAGCTGGTTGCTCCCATCAGATTTCTGTGTTCTTTCCTTTCTTTACTTGCTGCAATTATTTGTTTCTAGTACTTCTTAATTTTTTGCATTGACATTATTGCTACGCGGCGTGCCTCATGAACTTCGTTGTTTTTTTTTCTTTCCCTATTTCATTTTCTCACTATCTTCTTGGTAGGATGCTTGCTCTTTGACTGTAACGCGCTTGATGTGTTTTTCCGCCTGAATTTGTATAATCGCCTTGCTTTTTTTTTTCATGTAAACTTATGTTTTTTCGTGCTTTAACTATATTATTACCATGCTGTCTAGCATATAAATTTGTTCTTATCTGCTTTGTAACAGGTGGTCCCTTTGATAGTCTAACTTCGGGACCTCCTTATTTTTAAATTTTTTTTTTATTTGATACCTCAAAGGCCCCTGATATGGGGCATTACAAGAGGGATGGGCATGACAGTTAAACGACAATGGTCTTGATGGCGTTCTTAAAATGGATGGCGTTGATGTGATGCACGGCGTCCTGCGGTAGATCATTCCAGTCCCGGGATGACGTGACGAAAAAAGATCGAGAATGAGCGGTAGTTCTTGCGGTGGGGGAGTAGACGTCCTTATGGTGATTAATACGGCTTGAGAGGCGATAAGTAGGCGATATGACTGATTCTAATATGACTTATGTACTGCTTATTACCAATGCAACGTGCATTTAATTGCTAATAAACATCAAACCTCAAAGAACTGGCAAGTCTCTTAACAGTTATTAGATTATTTTCAATTTTGATTCAAATGTGCATTTGGAGAGTGTGTATATTCAGCTGAATATGCGTCATATGACGTTGTGGTATGCTTCTGAAGACATAGAGTCCTGAACTGCCGAGCGTGGTGAAAGGCCATAGAGAAAGAGCTGGTGGACCTACGGCTGAAAAATGTTTGTGTAAGTACGTTCGTGAGAACATTCAGACCTGAGAAATATGTTTTCATTAACGCTGACAAAGCGAACTTTTTCTCACGTCTGACGGACATAGGACTATGTACATAATATCACGGATCTACTTTTCCATACAAAATTTTACTGTAAGCGGTTGCTCAGTGGTTATCGCGCTCGGCTGCTGACCCAAAAGACGCGGGCTCGATTCCGGCCGCGGCGGTGGCATTTCGATGGAGGCGAAATTCTAGAGGCCCATGTTCTGTGTGATGTCAGTGCATGTTAAAGAATCCCAGGTGGCCGAAATTTCCGGAGGCCTTCACTACGGCATCCCTCATCGCCTGAGTCGCTTTGGGACGTTAAACCCCCATAAACCAAACCAACCCTCAATTTAGTTTTGCTAATGTATTATTTATGCACATTAGTTCTGTAATAAAAGCCGCTGTTTTTTTTAATGTTACATCTTTTTCTTTCCATTGCTCATTGTGCTATCATATTAGTGTCAGTTCAAGTTTTTTCTTCGCTAAGGCGAGAATATTAGATGCACTGAAGGCTTTCGAGAGCTGCAGAAAGTCCCTCATAGCCTGAGTCTCTTTGGGACATTTCACCCTCATAAACTAAACTTATTATAGTAATTCCGAGCTAAATCACGAACTTTTATTTCTGCACCTTCTTGCATCCCTTCCCGCATCGGTCATAATTACAAAGTCCTTGTAGCTAGGTGCTGCACCGACTTGTATGTGAACCATTTTTACAAATAAATAAATAAATAAATAAATAAATAAATAAATAAATAAATAAATAAATAAATAAATAAATAAATAAATAAATAAATAAATAAATAAATAAATAAATAAATAAATAAATAAATAAATAAATAAATAAATAAATATGACGAACGATTGGCAGCGGGAATTACAGACCAAATGTGGCATGGTTATCATTTTTTAGCGCAAAATAAAAAGAAGAAATCGATATGGGCAGGACGTGTGTAATGCACGTAGCTGACAGCTGGCGGCCTATTATTAGTGTGTCAGAGTGAACACCAAGACAAATAGTAGGTGAGCCCGGTAGGAGAGGACTCCCCACTCCACATAAGTACCGCGGGTATGGACACCAAGACAAGGAAAACGCCATCGAAGGCGGTTGAGTTAGGAGGAAGGACAAGCTTAGGAAAATTGGCTTGAATAACGTGGCCGCCGAAAGCGCGAAATATGAATGGTTGGCGTTAGCTGGGAGAAGCTCTTGTCTGGCTGCAAACTTCACTTAGATGATAGTGATGATGATGATGATGATGATAATGCCGCCGCCGACGACAGCAACGAATCCAAAGCGAATAGATCCTGCCCACATATAGGGGAAACGCAACAGACGCACCACGGAGGAGCAGCTTCTGACACTGGCGAATGAGAGTTTCTGAGCAAGGGTGCAATCGTTCTCAGGAACGATTCGCTCAGTTCCGCTTCCGATCACGCTATAAGGACGGCACGAGTTGCTGGAAAGAAAAAAACAAAAACACTTTAGCTGAGACAGAACTCGTCGCAGCGAGCCACGGCGGAAATCCGTTCTAGCGCGGTTTCACTTTCTTCCTGTCACTTTTCCATGGAAATAATCCAAGCTTCGCGTGCAGCGACAGTCTTTCGCAACGGTTCGCCACGCGAAACAAGGCTGCGCGAAGGAGTGTTTAATGCTGCGTCGCAGCCGAAGCCTTTGAGCGTCGTGTTTTAAATTTCTTGCACACTTTGAAAAGAAGAGGGGAGAGAATAAGTCCAGGCCGAATCGCTCCAGGTATCTCAAGCCGTCTCTTATCCTATTCGCCATGACAAGATTACATTCACGCTGACGCTCAGAGCACCTGCAGAGGATGAATTCTGCTGCAGCTTAAGCGCGAAACAGTTACATTTCATGCCACTATGAAAAAGAAAAAGAAATAATAGATATGTTACGAAGCCACGAAGACAAGACTTTGAAAGTGAGCACTGATGTTGCCAAACACTTGTCTTTAGCCTCGTTATGGGTCGTCTTCGGTGAATAAATATGATGAAAGCAGCTTTGTCTGACATGCGGTATACATTGTTCTGGGCGTTATTCAACGCTCTGATTTAAGCCTTGTTTGGAAAAGATGACGCGTCCGCGACGCGTCCTTTAGGTTCGTTCAGTGCAAGCGATTACTTGAACAGAAAAAATAAAAATAAAAAATATAAACGGGCTTTAGAGGCGGCTACTGCAGCAACGAAGCCTTTCAACGCAGAATGCCTGCCTGAAAATGTATGTAGCTGCCCGTTCTGCTTCTTCCAGAAATCACGCTTGAAAAGAGTGCGTGCCTTTCGCGGCGACCGTTGTGAGGCCCTGCGTGCCACGCCTCATTCCGTGGCGCCGACAAAGACTTCGTCATCGGTAAGTTCATATAGAATAATATGTTTATGTCAAGGAGTCAAGCAATAATACTCGAAGGCACTAATAAGGTCGCGTGAAAAAAAAACCCACGACGAGGTGTTTTGCGTCGACCACATGCAAGGGCGAAAAATAAGCGGACGGCTCTCCAGTACGACGCCGACTGATGTTGTCCGCAACGGCTGACTCCAGGCTGGCGTTGCTGACGGCTATACTGCCGCTGCGCTCATTGAGGGCGGGCCCATATTTGTCCAAGACACGCTTTGTGGGCTGTGGACGTCTCGCGACTGGTCGCAAGCAGCGCGCTGACACGTCGCACAGCAATGTGTTCGTGGTACGAACAGGCACACCCAAGAAGATGCTTCGCCGCCTCCGAGAGTTGTTCCAGGCATTGTTCTTTCTTCACCCCGGTGCTCGCATGTTCCCTGCCTCAAAAATCTGGT